>NW_012148141.1:931049-935941 GCF_000956105.1 Propithecus coquereli | reverse complement strand
TGACTCCCATTTCAGAGGATAGGAAACATTTTTATTGATTTTTTAGAGAATTTTAAATATATGACTATTGCTCTTATTGAATGATATGTTTCTGTGAGTATAATCAGAGTTTGTTTCTTATTCAATCTATTTTTATTTAACACAGCTTGCTTTAGGTGCTTTTCTATATGCAATAGTGTTAACTTCAAGGGTCAAAGGCTTGTCTTTCCTCATTAAAGAAAATGCATATGATTTTTTAGGTAGATAAATGATCTAGAACTTTTAGGGCACTCTCAATCAATAGCTTACACACACATGGAAGTTTCCAGAATTCCCATGCTTTCTCTGGGAAAATTGACTAATGTTTGGGTAAATGATACCCACAAACTTTAATGTAGCAGCCATGAAACTGAAATTCCTACTGGGACTGGGGAGATAACATAAATTCATTAAGAGAGCAGGTGTAAGGTCATAAGAAATTGTGGGAACTGTGGGGAACAGCGGAGTCCATGCTCTGTCTATGGAATAGCCATTGTTTCCCTACTTTTTCTAGTTATACTGAGTCAGTAAGTATGTGGAACTGCATTGCCAGATACTTCTTTTTAGAGAACTTTGAAATTCACATTTTATGTAAAATTTCCAGATATTCAAAGCTCTGTGCAGACAAACAAAATATATTTGACTGGCCTGGTTTGCTAGTTTACAGCCTCTGCTTTAAAAGCAGTGTAGTACAGAAAGAGCACTGGTCTAGTAATCAAGGGATCCACAAATTTCGTCTCTTCTACTATCTAAATGTGTGCATAATGTCTATCAACGTTATTATATCCCCATGACAATAAAACAAATATTACAGTCTATGAAAGGGAGAGTTCAAAAAGTGGTTTCTTAATATACAGTAGAAAAAGCAGGGTGACAAATTTGTAGTAGCTATGATTTAGAAGTCAGTAGACTTCTGCCACCTATTTGCTGTGTGAACTTGGCAAAATAACTGAACATCTCTCTCAGGGACTCATGTCCTTGTGTGTTAAATGGTGTTGGTGATGGGTAGTTAACCAAACCAGTTCAGGCACCCCCAGTGTATGGCATAGGAAAAAGAAGAGCTGCACTAACTGAAAGGATGGATGTAGGGGAATCACTTCCCTTTGTCGTGCCTTCTACTACGCACATGTGAAATCCATTATAGTAGGTAATCTCAAAGGTTGATTCTATCTTTAAAATGCTGTTTTAAGTACTTTCCCCTGTTTGAAAAATTAGTGAAAGGAGCACTCTCGTTAGCTTCCTTCACATCAGAGGTTGGACTTAATATGTGATATTTGATAGTGAATTTCCAATCTGTCCTAAAAAAGCACTAAAATACTTAAATGCAATAAGTTTGAGTTTTTAACTGGACTCCTTAACTTTATGGTATTTTATTGCCTCTTGTCATGTGTTTTGTATGCTGTTTCTCTGTTTTATTAAACGAGATTCTGTGGTCTAAGTTTAGATTTCAAAACAGAATTCCATGTCTCTCCTGCTTTTACTAAATTGATTCCAATCAAAGATGGACACACTGTATAGCAGTCACTGCCATGCCATTAACTTTGTTGAGCTTTGCATTCACACACCACAAGGTGCAAGAATCAAAGTGTGAAAATTTATTTATCAGTGGTACAGGGTAAAAGTAATCTTGACTAATTTAAAATACAGCCTGCTTTCAATTATTGCCTTCTTGAGTCTCAGCCAGAGCAGAATAACCTTCTAGTTATAACTCATGCATAGGAGGAATGTCTCTCTCTACAGTAAGGTTAATCAATGTCCTTATGAAGTGCCACCATGATAATGATTGGAGCTGGTGCATTGTGTAGGGAATCCTTACTACTTACTATCCTATGTTGTAGGACCTCAGTTGGTAATGGTTCTGTTGGTGGCAGTGGTATATTGAGTATAGTATCTATGTTGAGTATAGTTCTTGACTACATGTAACCCCTTTTTGTCAGGGGCTTTGTTTGAATGTGATCATATGTATATTTCAGCCAGAAAAGTTTTAGTAAACTTCAGGCCCTTTGTTCATAACTTTTATTTCATAGCCAAATTCATAAATGGAAAGGGACAGCAAAAAGGAAACTTTAGAAGACGAAGAGAAATTAGAGGGGATATGAAAGATTTGGGGCCAACACCAGGGAAACGCAGATGATTTCTTTCACATTATAAGCTATTCTATACTGAGCTGATGATATTAGTAGCATCATCTTCTTGTTGAATAAAATTTTCCAAAACATTGATTATTTGGCAGAGTATAAGGAAAACGAAAATGAGTTAGTTGACATCACAAAAGGAACGAATTCAGAAGTATAGAAGTCACATTTTACTCAGAAGTTAAAATATAAAATATACGTATTTAACTTATAGGCCTTAAAGCCCTAGAGTTATAGCTAGTGTTAATCTGCACTGTAAAATATATTCCTTACATTGAACAAGATAAATAAAAAGTTTTCAAATATCAAGGTAAACTAATTTTCTAAGAAAGTTTTATATCCATAATAAAATGACAGTTAATTCATGGGAATTTATATATTTATTGAATAATTCAAACAAGAATATTTTAGTCAGTAACTTCACAGTCTAAATTTAAATCTACAAAGCCCATGCCATAGGAGATATAAATGATTTTTATTTTGGGCAGCTTAGTATAAATAGATACATACGGTGATAGCCAAAAAAGTTCTGTTGAGTTTAAAAAGTTTTATAAATAAAAAAGGGGGAAGATCTTTGATAAAAGGGAAAAAAAAGTCCTCAAATACATAGCTCATTGGATTAAGGAAGTATGCATTATTGTTGACTTGGTTCATATGATTATATTCTATTTAAGAAAAGTGTCATCTCAAAAGAGGTTGGGTGAGTGAACTTTAAAGAAAAATCAAATAGTTCTGACAGTGAAGTGACAATGTAAGTTTAGGTGAAAAAAGCCTCACCTTCACTCTAACATGTTCTCCATAGCAACACCAGATACATGTTTGCATTTATTTATTTAGACATCTTTCTACAGACTTTCAGCAGAGAAGCAGTTTCTTTTCAAGAGAAAACAAACAAACAAACAAACAAAACAAAAACAAAAAGGACATTTGAAGAAGAGATTACAAAGGGCTGATGAACCAACCACATATATTTATAGTGGTAATTATAGGGTGGTTCCTGTTTCTGTACTACTAAGAAGCACACTAAGGCTCAAAAGAGCCAGATTATAGTCCTTGTAGTTTTTTTTTTTTTTTTCATGTGATTTTAGGTCTCATTGTTCTATATTAAAGCGTTAGGGAACACCGGGAATTACTACATTGCTGGAAAGAATTGTTATTTTGTTAACTAAGCTAATTATGTGGGTTTCTTATTAATCTCTTTTGTATGTGTTTATTTTGTGTGGATGTGTGTATTACTGTGTATGCGTGTATGCGTGTGTGTGTGTGTGTGCATGTGTAACCCTTGTAGGGAAGATGTAAGATAATTCAGCATTGCTCCAGAAATAAGTTTATAGTGAGCTGTGTGATTAATGGCTCCATGTTTAGGAAATAAGCACAGCATTGATATTGGCTTACTTTCATCATCCTGTTGGACAAATAAAAAATGAGAAAAAAATTAGAAGGAGACTTTCACTGCCCAAAATATTGGAATACCCAATGGGATGGGAAGGAAGGCTCTTGAGAGCAAACAAAAAGACTTAATATTGCTGAATTTTTTTTGGAATTGTTACGACCCGAGGCCATTTTCTTTAACAGAAATCTATAACTTTATTTCCTTGCCTTCATATATAGAAAACCCCTAAACCACATGACATTTCACATTATTCTTTACTCAGTGGGGATTAGACTAGAAATGTAATAACATTATTCATATATTTAAAACACTATCTAATAGCAATTCAGGCTTTCCTACCTTCTTTGTGCTCTTCCGTGCTGGTGTGTCATTGTGTGTAACCTATCTAAAATTTCTGCAGAATTTAAGAAGATTTTTTTGTGAAATATAATAAAGCCTTGATTAATTGGAAGCTAACTAACCAGAACTCTCAATTAACCAGTTTTATTTATTTATTTTTTGCTACACTCTCCTTTTAGAAGGAAGAGGCAAATGACAAGAAAACAAGCTGTTAACAGGTATTTATGTATTTATTTTTTAAAAATCAACTTCCTGGGAATGTCCTGGAGCCTGTACAGATTCAGCCAAATTTCCATAATCTTGTTCCCTGTACTATACTTACTAAGGTAGGAAAGTAGAGCCATTTAAAATTTTCAGCAGCAAATGTTGAATCTTGCTTGATCCTTAGTTAGTAATAATAAGAAAAATCAAATCCAAATAGCTAATTAGAACCTGTCCATACATTTGGAGATTCTAGTTAATTGGTGTCTCCACAGTTTTACTATTGCTAGTTAGTGATCATTTATATCTACTAACCAGAAGTGGATCCCAGGACCATACCGTGGGGAGATGGTTTGCAGAAACAGGGAATAACTCCCTCCCTGGGAACTAAAGCAGAAGTTAGAGAAAGGCTGCAAAGCGGATGGGGGTTAACTGAGGGTCACTGACATAAAAAGCATGACACCTGTGGAAAATAATGGGATGGTAATTCAGATGCCCACCCTATTCTTTGCTCTGGAATACTTAGGAAGGTACATTCACTTTTCCAGGGCAGCACAGGATATTAAGTGTGCTACAGCAATAATGGAAAAGAACCTGGCCTTCTAATCTTCTGAGTCATTCCAAGTGTTAGGCACAAGTTTATGTTGTAGGCACGCTACTGGTTCTAAAATATTTGAAATTTTTTTTTCTTCTATGAATGTATTTTTAAAAAATATTTGGAAGTCTAAGAAGATTTACACTTGAAACCAACTAAAGTATCTATGAAAATTGCAGTTAAATGACAATCAGAGATAGGATATCGTTTC
>NW_012148141.1:927983-928544 GCF_000956105.1 Propithecus coquereli | reverse complement strand
GGTTTTTCCAAGTTCTTAGTGTTCATCAGGAAAAGAATTTCAGGACACACCACATAAGCCAAGCAAGCAACAGCTTTTTATTGAAAGCAAAAGTATGCTCTCAGGGAGGAGAGTGGGCAGGCTCAGAAGAGAGTAGCTGTACTGGAAAAAAGTGGTTTTAGATATTTTGTAATTTTACTAATCAAGGGGAGGAACATTCAAGGCCAAGGGGTTGGCTTTTACTAAGAGTTTGGGTAGTAATTTCTAGAATTGGGTTCTCTCCTGTTTTCATACTTTATTTGGCTGTCTCAGAACTGTCATGGTGATTTCAAGGGTGGAGAAATTTTAAAACTGCAATATGAATAATATTGTAATTAGCCAAAGTTCATGTAAGGTGACAGAGTTAGTTGACAAGCCAGTTGAAGCCAGTTCTTGAAGCAGTTATCAGCTGCTTTTGTTTAAAGTTGTTTACTTTATCACCTGCACGCAATTTTCAAGCCCCTGCATCTGTTCTCAGCCATGTCTCCTATTCTCCCTCTCTAACACCAGGACATAATAATATGTAACATTTATCAAACATGA
>NW_012148141.1:923512-927053 GCF_000956105.1 Propithecus coquereli | reverse complement strand
TGGCCTCCCAAAATGCTAGGATTACAGGTGTGAGCCACCATGCCCAGTCTAGTTCATTTATTTTTGATTCTCTACTATACTATTTCTTTGTACGAGTATACCAGTTTGATTATTCTTTGCTATATCAGTGGATATTTAGGTTGTTTCCAATTCTTCATTATTACAAACAGTGCTGCAACGGGCATCATGTCTTATGCCCCAGTGGGAGTATTTTTCTAGGGTATAAACCTAGAAGTGCAATTGTTGAGTTGTGGGCTATGTACATCTTCAATTTTAATTGGTCTCCAAAGGTGTTCTTATTTACCCTCCCACCAGCATTACATAAGAGTTCCCATTTCCTCACATTATTGCCAGTGTAGCAGGAATTTTTATTTTAACAGCAATCCCTTTAAAGAAAAAACATTCTTTTTATGGATTCTCATGATTATACCCATACAGATGATTCTGATCACTGCACACGTAACAGTGTTTACTATTTGTGTAATTATTCTTCATTTCAAAAATATGTAGTTCAGATAAGCATAAAATACCATTTTTATATTTATAAAGTATTTTCCAGATTACCAAATGCTTTCTCATAAACCCTCATTTGATGAGATAGTATGATATAGTGGGAAGAGCTCTGGGGGAAAAAAAGAGTCAGAAATTCATGGACTTAAAGCAACCCTACAAATAACTCTGGGGCTTTGGACCTTGGTTGCTGTCTCTTTTAAATTAGAGCATTGGACTAAGCAATCTCTTAGAGAAATACTATAACCTTTGATCTATGATACATATCTTCCCTTTTCCTTGAAGCTATAGTTTACTGATTGTGCATAAAACATAAAGACAAAATCAAATTTCATCAATTTATGAAAACTGTCCTAACACTCTCTGGCTCAGGTAGGATCATAAGTTTACCTTATTTATGTTTATGTTTCTCCTAATTCAAGAACAGAGGGGTTGCATGGTGGGGGAGAAGATGGGAGCAGGATCTCAGCATTGTAAGGACTAGACAGTGGCAACCCACCATCTTGAATTCATCTTCAGGTTTTCCCACTCTGAAGTATTATATTACAAATGGTGAAATACAATGAAAGGTCAACCACTATTTGTTATGACTTTGTGTTTGCTTTCAAGCTCTTTTAATGCACATTTTTGATTCAGAGAAGAGAATATTTCAATATTTTCTTCAGAGAAGAGAATATTCAATATTTTCACCATACTTAATGTTTGATTCCAACAGTGCTTTTATGGTGCTGCACGTAACTACTTAAAGTACAGACAGAACTCAGGTTGACTATACTGTATATTCTCTATTTCCAAGTAATTGGATTTTGTGTTTGGAGAGACTTTTTATTAGAAAGATCTGGATATTTACCCTGTTTGAACAGAACGTTTATTATGAGTGAAGCTTCTACTTAGGAAAGGTGGCAATTATGGCAAACAAAATCTAAATTAGTTAATCTCTTGTGATGAAGACACTTTTAGGGGCCTCTCTTTCTTTAATAGTCCTGGGAAAACGTTCTGACTATGGCATTCCTAGGAAGTGAATCAACCTCCTATAGTGTTTCAACATCAGGTATTAAAAAATTTGTGGTTCACACACTTTGTTCAGATTATCTCCAGATTAATACAGTTCATGTATGTATTGGCCAAATGTGACAGTAAGCCTAGAGAATCCCACATAAGTTGCTTTTAAGGGTTTTTACCCACTTTGGCCTGTTTGTGAACTGACTGTCGGTCCCATATTTAAGATCTTTCAGTTTTTCTAATTGGCACACATTTGCAGTTTGAGCATAGTCTAGAAACCATTATTTTGTTTATTGTGTCACTTCCACTAGTTCAGTGAAGAAAAACTTCTGCCAGGATAACCTAGATTATTTTTGCCCAGATTCTACCTTTCCTATGTTGAGATTTAATCAGGTTATCTTGCTTTTTTCAATAAGCATTACATAAATCACTTAAAACACAAGGTATCCCAAAACCCGTTTTGATAGTTTCAAAGGTTTGGTCAGAGCATTTTAAAGACAGCACTTTTTGGATATAGTTCCCTAAGGGACTGACGAGACTATTGGCAAATCAGTACTCTCCTTTTTTAAAAAAGTAAATATCATGGCTGCTCAGTATTTATAAAAAATCAACAGGAAAGGAGGAAATACAAGCACTTTTGTGTGGCCTTTATCACTTACGTTTCTAAAAAATACTGTATGTATTTGAGACATTGATGGATCTTTATTTGCAAAATCAATTGCAGTTGTTCTACGTACTACTCCTTATTGAGTATCCTCACTTTTGTTAGTCTGAATGAAGCCCTGGCAAACAACATTTGTTATCTTTTATCCACAAAACATCAAAATCATAGACACTTTTGTCTTTACCACTGACTTCAACAATACCCATGTGCTTTGCCACAGATGGCCTCTAGATAAGAATACTACAATATTACTATAAAAATATTTCTTTTTCTTATTATTGAAAACTG
The DNA here is from genome assembly GCF_000956105.1 of Propithecus coquereli. Lineage (NCBI taxonomy): Eukaryota > Metazoa > Chordata > Mammalia > Primates > Indriidae > Propithecus > Propithecus coquereli. Next base: position 924,589 of record NW_012148141.1, on the reverse strand, counting down.
AGTTTGAACCTTGATCAAGTCATTTGCATGATATTTCCTTGGAATTACCTACATTCTTGTCCACTCTGACCTTGTAATTTTGCTCACAGTTGGAAATGCAATGCAGAGTGACTAAGATAATGTTGTTTACACAGACTTTAAGTGGAGTGACATTATAGTCAAGCAAGTGTCACATCACCCAAAGTGAAAGAAGACTTAATTACCATAATCCTGTGAATACTAAAATTTCTTAGCCATGTGTAGCATAATAAGTAATGTTCTGCATGTTACATTTAATAATGTGAAGGTACAATACGTTAGGTCTCAGGCTTTGTGTTTCTTTAAAAATGAAAGCAAAGTGGAATTACAGAAAGAAAATGGACTTTTGAAGTAGGATACTTATCTGAATGTTCAGGTGACGTCTGTCCTTTCTTTTAAATTCTGAGGAGTTGCCTAGTGATGTGAAAATGAAGGGACTGCTAAAATATCCATAAATCTAGACACCAGTGAGTAGGGTGACAGACCATGAATTTCTCTGGAGGGCATAGGGTAGATTTAACTAAATGACTGAGATAGGATAAAGAGGAAAGGCTGATAACCACCTATTATTGTGCAATGGGGAACAGATCATTAATTTACAAAGAGAGTGGTGACATTTTCTAGAATTGTATAGCCCTATTCTTAAAAGTTTTTCAGTGTAACTAATTAGTTGCTAAAATGGAGTTGATTCTAAGACCCAGTATGAATGCATTTGAAAAGGCAATGCATTGTCCCTAAATTAGTAGGGTTTGTAATACATCTTGATGAATGCTACAAAATAATGTTAAGAAATGGGACTATTATGCCAAAATGGCTGTTCTTTGGTTTGTAGTTATTGAAGGAATTATGTTCCATGGCAATGTGCTCTAAAGTTCTGCATATACATGTGAAGTGCCCTAAAGACATGTCCTGCTTTCTGTTTATGATAACATTGAGGTTTTAATACAAAGAAAGCACTTTCTCAAAGGGTTCGTCTCCTCCCAGTGTATTAGGACTCCAAAGATCTGCTGTTACTTTAAATTATCATTTCCAGTTTTTGTTTTTAAATTAATTTTAATG
>NW_012148141.1:917815-919823 GCF_000956105.1 Propithecus coquereli | reverse complement strand
CAACCACAGGAGACCCACTAAAGGATTTTTTACTTTCTTTGGTTGTATAATTTGTGTTGATTAACAGGAGTTATGGGAAGAATCCCTTTTATAAAACTGAACACAGGGTATAGCTTTGATGGGGTGGCAGAGCATGCCCTGTTAAGCAATATATTTTAGTGAGAAATAGTAGTGTGCAGATAATATAGGGACCTCACATCTTCCATTTTGCCTAATTCTCCAATAAACAATGTGTTCTGTACATATTCCCAGAGGTAAACTTTTTAGGTTCCAGCTTCTCTTTTCAGAGAATCAACTGGAGCATGTTGCATATTAGGTAATTTAGTATGAAATGTCCGATTTTCTTAAGTGCTAAGTTTGACAGTTGATGTCTCTGACATTTCACTTTGACATTTCTTGTTTCATCTTTATTGTTGAAGGTACATCCTCAGTCTTTCAAACACACATTTTTAGGGCAATTTTTGTGAAACCATGAATAAGTAAAAAATTCATGTTATTTTCGAATATGAGTTGTGGAACCAATGCAGTGCATACAGGTCAAAATATCAATGACGTGTTTGGGAAAGATGTGGCTAACGAATGCACAGTATGTCGATGGTTTGAGAAGTTCCGTTCTGGTGATTTTCATCTCGAAAAATGAGACATGTGAGCGACCTAACACCAAGTGGATAATGATAAGCTGAAAGCTGTATTGGAAGCGAATCCATCTCGACCTACACATGAATAAGCAGCAAGGTTTGACATTACTATTCCAACAATATTGGGCCATTTGAAACAAATCCACGAGGTAAAGAAGCTGGATAGATTGGTTCCGCGTGAATTAAATGAGTGTCAGCAGAGAAATCATCTCAAAGCTTGCCTTTCTTTGCTGTCACAACATAAAGGTGAACCATTTCTACACCATATTGTTAAGTGTGATGAAAATTGGATCATTTTTGATAATCACAAGCGTTCAGCACAATGGTTGGATAAAGACGAAGTGCCAAAACACAATCCAAAACCTAATATTCATCAACAAAAGCTAATGGTGTCTGGTGGTCCAGCGCTGGTATTATCCACTACAGCTTCGTGAAACCTGGTCAATTGATTACAGCAGGTGTCCACTGCAACCACGTGGACGAAATGATGAGGATGCTTGCCATTAAGCAGCTGAGATTGGTCGAGTCAGGCCAATCCTCTTGCAAGACAATGCTCGACCACATGTTGCACAAACAACACTGCTCAAATCACAGAAGCTGGACTTGAAAACTCTCTATCATCCACCATATTCACCAGTCCTTGCACCAACTGACTACCATTTCTTCCAGGCTGTGAACCACTTCTTGCAAGGAAAAATATTCAATTCTCAACAAGCTGTGGAAAATGCCTTTTGTGATTTAATTGTCACTTGCTCTCTAGGCTTCTTTGCTGCTGGCATAAGCAAGCTACCATTAAGATAGCAAAACTGTGTCTACAGTTTAGGCACGTACTTTGATTAATTGTATTGCTTCTTGTTTGAGATATAATAAACTTTTGATTCAAAATTGGACATTTCATATTTAGTATTTGAATTTGAGAACTTGTCACCCTCCATAGAAATGATAGGTTAATATTTGAAGTCTAGAAAAAACCTCATACATCTTTGGAAACTGCAAAACTTTCAATCAGATTGTAGGCTTTGGGATTATTTAGTGAGACATCAGGCAAGATCAGTTTAGGGGTTTTTCCTTTCTTAATATTTAAATCATAATCATACATACTAGGATATCTTTGTATATCATGTAATTCATGGATGCTAGGAAACAGAAATATTTTAGTTTTAAAAAAATTATTTGGAATAATGATGTCCTAACTCTTCCACAGGTGTTGGTCAGAGTTAGAAATTCTCTAATGATAGTTTGTTTTGTAGTATTGCTCTTATTCAGATTATGAAATAGTTAGCAATTCTCTCTCCCTCTTCTTCTCTCTTGCTCAGAAAATGAAGTACAGAATTTAAGACTTGTATAAAATATGTGTGCTTTGGGGAAGG
>NW_012148141.1:916567-917765 GCF_000956105.1 Propithecus coquereli | reverse complement strand
TTTTAAATTTACAGAAGAATTTTAAAGATTGTACAGAGAGTTCCCATATACCCTGTACCCAGTTTCTTCTATTGTTAACATCTTACAATTAGTGAATCAATTTGTCACAACTAATGAACCAATACTGATACAGTATTATTAATTAAAGTTTATAACTTTATTCAGACCTCCTCATTTTCCCCTAATGCCCTTTTTCCATTCTAGGATGTAGGATACCACATTACATTTAGTCCTCAGGTTTCCTCTTGACTGTGACATTTTCTTTTCTTGCTTTTGATGACCTTGACAGTTTTGAGAAGTACTGGTCAGATATTTGTAGAATGTCCCTCAACTAGGGTTTTTCTAGTGTTTTTTTTTCCCCACGATTAAATTGGGGTTGTATGTTTTTGAGAGGAAGACCACAGAAGTAAAATGCCTTCTTATTACATCATATCAAGGGTACATACTATCATTATGACTTATTACTGTTGAGGTTGACCTTGGTCACTTGGCTCAGATAGCATTTGTCAGTTTTTCCATTGTAAAGGTACTTTGTTTTTCTTTCTTTTTATGTTTTACTCTTTGTAAGTCTTTGGAAGGCAGTCACTATGTGCAAAATTATTTGGAATTCTTCTGCACAAGAGATTTGATTTTTCTCCCCTATTTATTTAATCACTTACTTATATGAATATAGACTCATAAATGCTTATTTTATACTTTAGGTTATAATTCAGTAGTACTATAATATTTATTTTATTGCTTAAATTTTTCCCGCTTTGGCCATTGGGAGCTCTTTCAGTTGGCTCCCGACATTTGTAGATTTTTTTTGTCTGCACTTCCTTACTGTCTTGCACTAGAAGATGTTCCAGGCTCATTTTGTATATTCCCTGTCCCAGTCCTAGAATCAACCATTTCTCCTAGGAGTGGTTAGGGGAATTTTTTATCTTCTCAATCCTGAGCAAGTGCTGGAGGTGGCTAAGAAAAAGGGTCAGATAAACTCTCTCAGTTGCTTTTTCTTGTTGGTGCCCTAAATTTTCCATCATCCTGATAATGCACATAAGCCTTATTTTCTCACCATACATATATGTCCCTTACTCTAATAATATCTAGTAAGAAAAGAACAAAAAGCCTCAGTTTTCTATAGCTACATACCTTGTCATGCATAGATTTAGAAATATATTATGTAACTCTCAAACATACATGTCCTATCTGCACCCTG
>NW_012148141.1:907973-913037 GCF_000956105.1 Propithecus coquereli | reverse complement strand
CAGCTATAAGAAGGAATTTTAGGCAAACATTTCAACCTTAATCCAGGAATTACATTTAGGAGTCTTTCCTTGCACTTTTCAAATCTATTGAGTTTACTGAATCTGTAGCAGCACAGCTAAATTCCAGCAACTGCAAAAAATAATTATTAAATTTAAATTGAAATGTTGTAAACAAGTGAAGTTATTATTCATTCTGTACCACATTACAAATGTGGGAGGATATGTTGAATGATAAATTAGGCATGAATTGCTTTAATCTGTAAACTGAACATGTTAGCAAATGGCTTGCGTTTGTAATTAGTATTTATGGCCACAGGAGAGTGCCTCTTTTAAAACAGTGACAGAAAATTGATCAGTTTAGGTTGTCATAGCAACCAAAAAGTTCCATTGCTTCCGTTGGGTTTAGCACATTATGCTATATACCCATGATTAGAAATATAGTTATGAACTGTAAGGATAAACTACTCAATAATGTAAAAGAGATTGGGATGCTGAAATGCTAAACTGACAAAGTCCAAATGAATGCTTGAATACTCAATAACAAGCTTAAGTGTTCTATGGTTGTCATGACATTTCTTTTACAAAGCAAATGATGTCTGGAAAACATCTTAAAACTAGACAAAAATGCAAATCCCTTTATGACAGTATGTGGCTGTCACATTCATAATAACAGACAATAATTGATTTATGAGATGACACCATGGCAACAAAGTCTCTCTTCATTGGCACCCCTTGGTTACTTTTATATTGAGGCTTGTGGTTGCCTGTGAAAAGTTTCCAACATGACTTACAAGAAGGTCTACTAGTATCTTAATCCATTAGATCTCCTTTAATACAGGGTGGAAGTGTTTTAGAGATTTTCAGAAACATCTGACAAAGTGAAAGATAGCAATGTTTTTGGTAAAAAAAAAAAAAATCTCTGCTAAACTAGTAAACACGTTCGGTAGCTGAAAATGGACAGATTTGTTTCTGTCGCTTAACCTTTCAAAAAATATCTGTAATGCTTCTCTTAAGTTTGTATACAAGCTGTTAGGTTGTTTAAAGTTATGTTGTCTGATAATATAGGAGGTAGGAAAAGGGGAGGGAAAATACAATACACCTTGACTTGCTTTGAACTCCTAAGAAAGATCATTTTTTAAATTTGATTTTAATGTCGAGGTCTTTATAAAAGTGGAATAAATGTGTAATTGGATATTCTAGATTGGCTTTAGTGTATTTGGTAGGCTGAGGAGTAATATGTTATCATTTCTTAGAGGTGGTCATCTATCAGTTTTTCTATTGTAGATTATTTAAAATATTGGAAATATAGTGAACCTCCTTCCTTCCTTTGTTTTATAGTCAGTTTATCAAAAAGTGAAATTCTTTAAATTTGGACCTCTAGAAAGGTTCCTAGATTATTCAGCCACTTATTTGAAACAAAAGGCTAGACAAGATGATCATTTTGAGGTACTTACCAATGGAATTGGACTATAATTATAAGGAGTTTTAGAAACATTGACAACTGCAGATATTGAATGTAAAATACTGAAACTACTAGATATAAATGCCATGAATGTAACATAAGCATCTATATAAAAATTAATCTAGTTTTTGTACATGAGCTTTTAAAAAATATGCATATAATAAGGCTTTTTCCAAACACATATCTAATTTAAGCTTTAGTGAGGATAAAAATACATAGTACTCATTTCCTTCAGAAGATCAGATGAGATCCTTAGGATCTCTGATCATACTTTTTATTTATAACTTTTTCCACAAGGCAGTGGAAGGGATATAAAATCCTTACTTTAGGAGCCCTGACTATGCTGAGTCAGTGATTTTGTTCCCAATTAACAGTTAAGAAAATGGAGTGTACCATTCAATGTAAGAATGATTTACCTCAGTTTATGTATGAAAATAAGTTAATTTTAATTCTAAATCTTCTTTTAGATGGTAGATAAATCATACAATAGAACATGATTCTTTTTTTTGCACTAAATACTAATATTTTATTTTTTTATTTTCTCCATTGAGGAAAACATGTCTCCAACATTTTGCTATAACAGATGTTTCAGTTATTAATTTTCTATTTCTTTTCTATCCTCTTCTATAATAAATTTGTATTGTAGAAGAATTGCTTAGTTGAAGGATACAAACATACATTTTGATAGGTAATGCTTGATTCTTAATTTAATTAAAATGATACCTGTTCTTGGCCAAGATTTTACACCATGATCTGGAAAATATACAAGATGTAAGACACATTCCGTTTTCTAGGAGTTTATAATTTAGTTGACAAAGACATCAACTATAAGCATGAATCAACCAGAAAATAAACTCAAAGAAAGTGTGATATTATAGAACACAGGCATAAGAATTGAAGTTATTTATGGTAAGGGGAAAAGCCTGAAATGGTTTTGTTGAGAATAATAAGTCAGGAAGTAAGAATATTTGAATCCAGAACTTAATTGAATTTGGGAGATTTGAATTGTCAGCAAAGTGTTACTCTAGGTTTTGAGAACCCATGTGAACAAAGGCAGATAGGTATAAATAATTATGGCACATGATAGGAATATTGAATAATTCTCTCCCACTTACTGAAGTAGCAGCACTGGGGAATAGTAAGAACAACACCTATATATTGCATACTCACCTGATTTGCTTTTCTGCCTCCATTCTTGACTAATCTTGAGAATTAGTTCCTCTTCCACACTGCTACACACCTCTACTCCTCTTGCTCTTAGAATAAAATTCAAATATTTTAACATGGCTTTCAAGGACCTGTACCCGTAGTTCTCAACCAGAGGTGACTTTGCTCCCACAGGACATTTGGCAATGTTTGGAGACATTTTTGGTTATCACACTGGGTGGTTGTGGTGCTACTGGCATCTAGCAAGTAGCAGCCAGGAAAGTTGCTAAACATCTTATAATGCACAGGGCAGTTCCCCTAAAACAAAGAACTATCCAACCTAAGATGTCGATAGTGCTGAGGTTGGGAAATGATAAATGCTACCCTGTATGATCTAACCTCTGCCCACCTGTTAATCTCATCTTAAGCTATTTTCTCCCTTTCTTCCTTTTCATTTCATTCCTTTTGTTCTTTTTGACCTTTTTTTTTTTTTTTGTTGTTTCTGTCTCTGACCTGCACTTTGTTTTGTTTGTTTTCTTGCCTTTGCCCTTCATCCCACTAAATCTACTCATCATTCTATATATGCTCATCAACTAGACTCTTCTGAATACGGGAACCATGATTTATCCATCTTTGTATCCCCGTGGCTCAGCATGTTGTTTGAGACACAATAAATGCTTGTTAAAGAAATATATAGATTGGCGGAGGGTTTGGATGCTAACTAAACAAAGATGGTTAAAGGTTTGGATGATTATGCATAATGGCTGTGGTAATGAAGAGGAAGAAGTAAATTTGAGAGAGACTGCAAAAGGAGAATTCCCAAGGCTTGGTCACTGATTTGATGTGGTTTGTGAGAGAAGAAAAAGTCCAAGATGATTTCTACATACCAGGTAGACTGAGGGAATGGGAACAGAAATTTGGAAGTTGTGAAGGAAGCTTTATTTTGAGGTGTCAGATAATAACAATCTATTTTAATTGACTTGGTGATACTTATAACCAGCTAGAAATCGAGTCCAGGCTGGGTGAACTTGCTATCTCTGTGACTGCAGGCAAGTCATTTAATCTGTCTCTTTATCTGTAAAATGGAGACAGAATGAGTACCTACCTGATTGAGTGGTTGTAAGGATTAAATGAGCTAGTACATGTAAAGCACTTATCCTTATCCTAGTGTTCGACATATAGTTAATACTTAATAAATGGCAACTATTATTATTATTATTTTCATAGCTATGAACGGCCTTTCCTTCCTTTGTCTCTGCCATTTGAAATTGTACCTTTCAGTACATCTACCACTTTTCCAAGAAGCCTTTTAAAATGATTCAAATAATGATCACCTCCCTCCTCTGAACTCCTATAGCATTTTAGTTTAACTATCTTTTTTTTTCACTCTCACTCAGTCCTACAATTGCATGTGTATTTACATTATGATTCCTATTGTAAGTTCCTCGTGGATAGGATTATGATGTACTCACCTTTCCCTGGCATATAGTAAGTGCTAAGTAAATATTAGGTTATGATAATTAGTTGTCATCATCATTGGGAAATCAACAAAGGTATTATAATTGACTCTTAGAATTAATGTGCTCTCCCATCTATATTCAGTATTAATGCTTCTAATATTTTCAAAGAACATCAATTATGATTTATGAAATAGAACAGCATTATTTTAAATTGAGTAAGTGCTAAGTAACTTGAATAATTTAAAATGTATTTAAGTGTTGCTAGACAAATTTCATTATTATAGGAAAGCCTTCCTGATGATAGAGTATTTCTTTTGAAAAATTAGATATTTTTTCAAGCTGATAACTAATAGTGAAAGGTATTTTGTTTATAAGCTATGAAAGAATATTTTTGCTTTTAATGACAAACCTTTGAATAAACAGAGGTATTAGAAGATCTCATAAAAGATGATAGAGGTTTTTAAAAATGAAATAAGCAACATCCATGAAGTTATAAGAATGCACATCCCTTCTGGCTTCTTTTGAGATATGATATAAAACATATAGGTAAGGTGTTGAGAACAAAGTTCAGAAAATATAGCCCGGGGATGTCTGAAGACTTTTGTAGTTACATTATACAACTTAAGAACTTCAGCATGAGGCATCCTTTCATGTTTTTGCATACAATTTACTTTGATTCAGTGATTCAATATAGTGCTCTGTGCTTAGGGAAGTGTTTTATATTTGTACTTAATTTATTATATTTGGACATGATCCCTAGTTGGGCCAACCTTCTTTTACTATTGATATGAGCACAACTGCCATTGAATCCAATTGGGACTCTAAGTGCACATATTAGGGATACATTTTGCCTTTGGCCCAGATGTGTAAGGGAAGTATAATAAAATAATCTTAACTGAAAGGTTACATGAGCATACTCTCTGATTTATAATGATGATCTCTAACATATAAAATCAAAGTACTAGGTGAAGTCCAATTTGGAATCAATAATTTCTA
>NW_012148141.1:901937-907118 GCF_000956105.1 Propithecus coquereli | reverse complement strand
TCACTTCCTCTATGAACACTTCCTTCAACTTTCCCCCCGGAAAAGTATTCCCTCTTCTCTGAACTTTTCTTGCACTGTTTGTTGCACATCACTCAAAAGTATTCTTTTCTTCAGTCTATTACAAAAAATTCATTGAGCACTTGTATATCTCAGGTACTCGACATACAGTAATGAACAAAACAGACAGAAAAAAATATCCTTTCACACAGAACTTACAATCTGTAATAGTAGGTGGAGACAGACAATAGACAAGATAAACCAATAAAATGTGTAGTATATCATATAGGAATAAGTGCTAAAAAGAAAAATAAAGGTGGTAAGGGAGATTTGAAATTTGAGGAAGAGGGTGAGTTGAAATTTTGGATAAGGTGGCCAGGGAACCACTTGCTGAGGGGACTTTTGAGGAAAGATCTGAAGGAACTGAGGGTACCAGTCATGTGGATATCTAGGTAAGAAAACTGGGCAAAGGGAATAGTAAGCACAGAGTTTCTGAGGCAGGGGCCTTGGCTGTCAAGGAAAAACAAGAAAGGCAATGTGACTAGGACAGAGTGAATAAGGAAACCAGTAGGTAGAGGTTAGATGAAAAAGGTGAGAAGAGATCAGAACATATAGAGTCTTGCTTTTACTTTTAAGAAAATGAGAAACCACTGGGAGGGTTTTGGAAAGAGGAATGATACCATGTTATCTAAATTTTAACAGAATTATTCTGAGGAAAGATGTCATCTACTAGGATACTTAAACTGAGGATTAATTATAGAGTCACAGGATGATCTGGTTGGCTAAAATCTTCAAGGAATGAGAAAGATTGACCCATAAATCAGTAGATGACTCTAAAAACAAAATGCCGTGGGTGATATATTTTGATTATCATGGGGTTCAAAGCTGAATGTCCTATGAAGGAGAGAGTGAAAATGATTGGGAAGCAACAATGAGGATCAAGGAAGGCACCTACTCTCCCTCTACACCAGTAGTATGAAGGATGTGGAAGAGTAAACAGCCAACACTTGAGAAGGCTCATATATTGTTCACCATATTATAATGCCTTTGACTATGATCTATGTGGGTCTTATTTACTCAACTAGAACGTGAAGTCCTTTACGTAGGATTGAATGAGGGTGTGGAAAAGCACAGTTGTCTAGGTTAGGCATGTACTTGCCTCACTGGGTGTGTAAGCTCCTAGGGGCAAGGGCAAATTCGACGTACATGAAGTTCTTTACATAGGAAAACGAACTTCACAAATAGTCACCTTTTAAAATGATGAATCATAACATGCCTGGTTTATTCTTCAGAGAAGGAAAGTTTTTTAAAAAAAAGTAATAGTAGTATAGATTTCAAAAATTGAGGAAATATAATTCCATTATAATAGAATGAAATCATATAAACATATAGAGAACCCTGACAAAGCCATTTTTCATCTAATGCACTAAATGACATAATGAAAATACTAAAAAATAGTATAATCAACACTCACTATTGTAACAACCTATGAAGACAGGATAAGTCATGGTTGGTGAAAAAGAATACTTTTACCATGAGTTATTTAAGTAATTAAAAATAAATGTAAAAATGGTTTCTCTTACTGAGAACAATATGAATCTGAAGCAAGTTTAAAGAATAAAATATTTGTTATATGTAGGATTTACTATTTCTTCTATAATAGGAAAATGCTTTTTCCAAAGGACACATTGAATTTTTATGGCTAGGGAAAATAATAGAATTACAGGAAGAAAAGATGCTCATAGGACTTTCATTACTAAAAATAACAATAAAATATGGTATTGACGGTATTGTAAATCTAATTAAGAAGTCTGTAAGAGGTATTGCTAATGAAACTGTCATGGTTTCAGTTTAGATTGACATGACTCAAGACATAGTCATAACTGGATGTTAGTTCAGAAACACTAAGATATATCCAGAATATATGAGAGAATGACTAATCCCTATATTAAGCTTTGAACTGAGTGCTGGGAAAAATATATTCCAGATTTTCATGTTCTAACATCAGAAGGAGATCTACATACCTATCTTCAAAGTTTCTGCAGAGAGTAGTATGTATTATCTTTTGGTCCATGGTCTAAAGAATAGTTTTAGATCTAAATTAAAAATATATATATATATTACAAATTAATTACTCCATTTTTCATTAATTCAAAGAAGTTTAAAGACTTAAAAGGAAAATGGAGAGGGAAAACGCATGTGAATCAACTAATGAAAAATGGGCTTTAGAATTAGTTTATACTAGATTATTTTATTTATTTTTGCTTTTCTGGCCACTTGAAGTAAAGCTACTTAAACACAGAAACTTGAACTAACTGAGAAGTTTTAGTTAATATAATAATGAAATAATCAAATAAAATATTAGCACATTCATTAAGAATATTGAGAACCCATATAACAAGGAATAAAGGTTGTAAAATTGAATATCTAGTTAGAAAAACAATTCAATGAACGTGATAGACCTGGATTTATATCATCAGCTCCATCACTTTCTTTGTGATATTTTTTCAGTTGTATAGTCTTGTTGAGGCTCCCTTTTCTTATTTATAGAAAGGGATAATAATATTCCCTACATTGTTGCTTTGTTGAGAGAAGATATAATGTGTGTAAAGTAACTATCCCTCAGTACTTAACCCACAAAGGGTGGCTTTTCTTGTTATTATTCTGAAAAATCTTTAAATGTCAAGCAACTGCCTAATTAAAAGCCAGAAATAATTAGTACAGACAAAGGTTTTGAGGAGGGAGAAATTACTGTGGTTTGGAGTACTGTGTGACTCCATAAGGGAATGGCATTGAATTTTAGTTGAATGTTGAGTTGTATTCAATTGCTAATGGATGGGCAAGAACTACTAGATGGAGGTACACCATAACCAAAGATACAGAGATAGAAATGGTGACAAGTTTTAATAAATCAATGAGGCATTTTTTTCTAGAGCCTTGAGGCCCAAAGCTTTATTTATTTATATTTTTGGTTTAATCATTCTCTTTATTGTGTGTTTGTTTTCTATTTAATTAATTTTTGCTTTTATATTTATCTTGCCTTTTACCTTTTTTTTCCAACTGTATATCACACTGAATTTATTTTTATTTTGCTTTTTTATTTCAGGATATTATGGGGGTACAAACATTTTGGTTACAAGTGATGACTTTGCCTGACCCAAGCCAGGGCTAGAGGCATGCCCTTCCCCCATACAGTGTGCACTGCATTCCTTAGTTATGAGTTTACCCACCCCCACCCTCCAACCTGACTGGCACCCAATGAATATTACTACCATGTGAGCATGTTAATGTCGATCAGTTATACCAATTTGATGGCGAGTACATGTGGCGCTTATTTTTCCATTGTTGTGATATCTCACTTCAAAGGATGGCCTCAAGCTCTATCCAGGATAATATAAGAGGTGCTAGGTGACCTTTGTTTTTTGTGATTAAGTAGTATTCCATAGTATACATATACCACCTTTTATTAACCCACTCATGGATTGAAGGGCACTTTGGTTGTTTCCACATCCTTGCAATTGTGAATATCGGTGCTATAAACATTCGAGTGCAGATGTCTTTATTATAGAATGTCTTTTGTTCCTTTGAGTAGATGCCTAGTAGTGGGATTGCTGGATCAAATGGTATTTCTATTTTTAGCTCTTTGAGGTATCTCCAAATTCTTTTCCACAGGGGTTATACTAATTTGCAGTCCCACCAGCAGTGTAAGTGTTCCTATCTCTCCACATCCACGTCAGCATTTGTTGTTTTGGGACTTTTTGAGAAAGGCCATTCTCACTGGAGTTAGGTGATATCTCATTGTGGTTTAGATTTGCATTTCCCTAATGACTAGACATGTTGAGCATTTTTTTATATGTTTTCTATCCATTAGCCTGTCTTCTTTTGAAAAGTTTCTGTTCATGTCCTTTGCCCATTCATTGATGGGGTTGTTTAATTTTTTCTTCTTTATTTTCTTAAGTTCTGTATAGATTCTTGTTATCAGCCCTTTATCAGATGTGTAGAGAGCACATATTTTCTCCCATTCTGTAGGTTGTCTATTCACCCTAATGATAGTTTCCTTGGCTGTGCAGAAGCTTTTCAATTTGATCAGGTTCTATTCATTTGTTTTTGATGCTTCCGTGATTGCTTTGGGGGTCTTCTTCATAAATTCTTTGCTGAGGCTGATGTCTAAAAGAGTATTCCCAACATTTTCTTTCAGAATTCTTAAGATTTCACTCCTAAGGTTTAAATCTGTTATCCATGATGAGTTGATTTTTGTGAGACGTGAGAGGTGGGGAACCAATTTCAATCTTCTGCATGTGGTTTTCTAGTTTTCCCAGCACCATTTATTGAATAGAGATTCTTTTCTCTATTGTGAATTTTTGTCTGCTTTGTCAAAGATTAGATGACAATATGTGGATGGTTTCATATCTGGGTTCTCAGTCCTGTTCCAAAGGTCTATATCTCTGTTCTTGTGCCGGTACCATGCTGTTTTGGTTACTATAGCCTTGTAGTAAGGTTTGAAGTGTGGTAAACTGATACCTCCCAGTTTGTTCATTTTGCTTAAGATTGCTTTGGCTATACGAGGTCTGCTCTGGTTCCATACAAAGCGTAGAATTATTTTTTCTAGATCTGTAAAGAATGATAGGGATTGTGTTAATTCTGTAGATCACTTTAGGTAGAACATGTAGAAGATATAAACAGATGGAAAAATCTACCATGCTCATGGACTGGTAGAATGAAGATTGTTAAAATGTCCATACTACCTAAAGAGGCCCAAAGCTTTAAAAGCATGGACATTACATGTGAAAAGGTTAGGCAGAGCACGCAATCTCAAGGATGGACAACAATTTTGCAGCAGATTGAAACAGTTTTCAGAAGAATCTGGGATAATTGGCTGAGCAATGGAAAATAATTCTTCTTTGACTTGCATTTTCTTTTCTATAGAGCTTTCTGATACCCCCAACCCTTTTGTTTCTTAGGCCATCTATGTCAAGAGGGAAAGGATAGATATTATTTTTTTTCACATTTATCTCTCATTATTTTTTTTCAGTGTATTATGAGAGTACAAACATTATGATTACACTTTATGACTTTGCCTCACCCAAGTGCGGGTTAAAGGCATGGCCTTCCCCCCAATAGTGCTCCCCGTGTCCTTTAGTTGTGGATTTACCCCAACATCCCTCTAATACCTGGAGAGTATTT
>NW_012148141.1:896293-899019 GCF_000956105.1 Propithecus coquereli | reverse complement strand
ACGCCATGGCACTCACTCTAGCCTGGGCAAAAAGAGTGAGACTCTGTCTCAAAAAAAAACAAAAAAACAAAAACATCTGGGAGAAGCTCTCCTTCTGGGATGTGTACTTTTTAGCTACTTCTATTAGGACCTGGACACAAGACAACCCTGAACCACTATTAGTGACATACACCGTATATGTTTTATTTTCCTAACTATGCGGTAAATTTTGGAGGACAGGTGCCAATAAATTTGTTTTGTTATTTTAGATCCAATATGTTGCACATTAGTAGATGCTCAGTGAGTAACTGTAAAATAAATAAATGAATTAATGAATAAATATGAATAGAATAAAAGAAATGGTCAAACTACTGCAGAAAGCTAAGTTAAATAAAAGTACATTAAATCTTTAACCCAGGTCCTTCCACAGCTGCTTTCTTTTATCTATCCAGGATACTCAGGGAGTAGTTTAAATTTTGAGATTAGTAAAGGGAGAGGGATATTTGGACAATTATCTATTGAATAGAAAGAATTAACCATCACTCTTCTTTGCTGATGATTAATTAAGTTATTCATACAAGGCTGAATAATTTTTAGTTATTTTTACAGACCATTACACATCCATGATCCTTCTCAGGTTACATAAACATAGCATGTGAGGCAACTATTTAAAAGACTATTCATAATAAAGCGACCATTGACGACCAAAGCATTTGGAGTAGTAACTGGGCATAGTGGCACTTCATATTGATATACAAAGGGTTATATAGCAAATGTAGGAATGAGAGTAAAACTGATATTTTTCATACACTCGACCTAAAGCTTGTTTCAAATTGATAAATGCCATCTGTCCAAACAAAAAAAAAACTAAACTAAAGCAACTGAAAACTTGCTCTGAAGTAAACAGGTGAACAGTGTGTAAGACAAAGCAGTTCCCCAAAGGCATTCTTAGCACATGGTCATTATTTAACCCCTGACTGAAAATAAACAATGCTGACGGGGTTTGCTGGGGACCTGTGATATATGAACAGTGTCAGTGCTGTAGGCTGATAACCTATAGCTTGACATCCTTATCTATAAACGTTGACAGACACATCTCTTTGTTATTGTCACTTTATTAACTTGCACCTTTGATAGCAAAAGATAATCTTTCCACTGTTTAAAACAACAATACTTTATTAAGTGAAATATTTGAGAAACTGTCAATGAAATCCAGTTTTATACCAAATAACAATCCTTTATACTTGGATTCATATTAAGTAACTGTTTTTATATATGGGATGAAGTTGTTTGCATATCAACAGCATGTAATAAACTGTTTTGTCATATTAAATTATTTATGCCCAATAATCATGACAGCTTCCTTTTAAAAATAATGCTTTGCTAGAAAATGTTGCTCTGGTTGCCTAAATTAAACATTGTTGCTTGACAAATTAATATTTTGGTCTTGTGAATTTTAATTGTAATATAACAGCTGTTCCTAGTTGGAACTGACTACATGCTTTCTTAATAGTCTTCTTTCTACTCTGTGGATACAGTAGGAATTTCACAAGCCTTCCCAAAAATATGGGAAAGTAAATCAGTTTCATCCTATTGTGCACAGGAATTAGAAAAATAATCTTCTGGTAACATCTTTTCAGACAATTTGTTGTTTTTGCTTGATGGATTTTCTGCCATTACCCTGATATTGGTCACATGATATTAGACATTCCTGATGTCAGTTTGAAATTTGTTGCCTTAAATCCCAAATCAAATGGGTTTGGAGCTAGGATGCCAATCCTGATTGTTCTTATTTCTTTCACCTTTTACTTTCCCGAGGGATGCCCTAATTTACTCTATTTCCCCTGAGGAACATCTTTGCTATCCTGACCTCCACAGTGTCATTGTTGTGTCTTATTTCTGATAATATTTAATTAACTGCCCAGCACTTCTTTCTGTCACACTTGCAGAATCTGTCCATCCATATTAATCATACAGTTTATTGTCAAAGTTGTGCTTAGGACATAAGAATGGTTTCATGAACTATATGACTTTGGAAACCATATCAAGTGTTAGATATAAGAAGATGATGTTCTCCTTCTTGTTCAGGGTTATTGCCAATGTGCCCTGAGCACCTGTGTTTTATTAAGTAGACCAGCACTGATGGAAAAACTGAGAATTAAAGCAGGTTTGATCTCTGAGATTTTCATAGCTGGGATCTTTTCTTTCTTTTCAATGCAGGGCCAATTTTTAGGGAAATTGTTAGAAGCACTTGGTAAGATTATGCAGTTTCCTCATTGTTCTCTGTGGTGTGCATCAGTTACTGGAGAAAAGCTTGACTGGAAGCAAACCAGTCACATTTGTCTTCATTTTGCTTAAGTCCAAATCATCTTTTTCCTTTGCTAAGAAAAAGGGAATTATGATTTCCTTTTATATTTTTATTTTATTTCTAGAACATCTTAATTTTAGACAACAGGCCATCACAACAAGTTGTTTTTATTTTAATTCAGGAGATCATCTTGCATTGATATTTGCATTGGTGTAGCTTTCCTTGAGGTCCTTCTGTATTTGCTGTTTCCCCGTTCCTCCATTCTTGGTACTGGCATTCAATTTTCTGCATCATGTGAAAATGCTTTAAGAAAGATTTCCCCCAAATTTATTTAAAAAACAAATGTCACCAGAGTGATTTGTACTCATCTCAAAACTTCATCTGGAGAAAATGTGTGGCTCTCACTGTACTTTGGCCCTAGTCCAGAATTTCCAGCAAG
>NW_012148141.1:894725-896243 GCF_000956105.1 Propithecus coquereli | reverse complement strand
TTGTGCCAGTACCAAGCTGTTATAGTTACTATAGCCTGGTAGTACAGCTTGAAGTCTGGTAGACTGATACCTCCCAGTTTGTTCTTTTTACTTAAGATTGCTTTGACTATACGAGGTCTTTTCTGGTTCCATACAATGCGTAGAATTATTTTTTCTCCTTTTTTTAGAAGTGGAAGTAGATATTGTGGATTCTGTAATTAGTAAAAAACTAATTTGGGACTTAAACACATGCCATCTGACTGAAAGTGCAGTGCTAATGTTTTATTTGATTATTATATTATTATGTTAACCAAAATTTTTTAGGCTAAATCATGTTAGTTCAATTTTCTGTGTAACTTCAAGTAACTTTTCACTATACTGCATGACTCAGTGCTGTAAAAAGTCACAATGTCCCAAGTTCAAAACAAAATGATACTGTTGGGACTAGTGTGGACAAAATTCCCTGAAAGGAATCTAGAAGAAAGAGACTTTATTCCAGTGAACAGTTTGCAAACCAGGGAGACACAGACTTAGGTGTAAAACGAAGGTGTATTTCAGAGAACAAAGGAAGGCTTGGGTTTTATAGCAAAAAGTTTCTGCCAAGGTTCCCAATCAGGCTTGTTTATGCAAATAAAGGATTGAAATTTACTTAGCTCTTATTGGTCAATGTAGCTGACTCTTGATTGAATGATACAGCTGAGCCCTGATTGGCTGGGGCAGGTGAGCTATGAATGGTTGTTGTTTAAGCCCAAAGACAAATGGTGCAGGTTTTCAGGCAACTCAGAGTGTCTGTGTGACCCCTGGTCAGCAACTGGCTGCTTGGCTGTATTTTAAATTTAGGCACAGTTTGCCACTTGGGATCCATCTTGAAGGACTAGCACTTTCAGGATCACATTTTTCACACTATATACTATTAAACAGTGAGAGATTCTCAGTTGCACCCATTAGAAATTGTAGAGTCTTGCCTATGATAGCATTTGAATACACTATGACTAGTTTTGGCAATGTGTCCTGAGAAATATTTAATAAGCATCTATTATATATTGTCTTAGACATCAGGGATACAAAGATGAATGTGTCTTTATCCCTACTCTCAAGTAGCTCAGTGTGTTGTGAATGTTGATATCAGATTGCTAGCTGTAAAGGAGTTGAAAGTTGTAGGAGACATTTTTTAAAGTGTGATAAATCTTATGCTAGCTGTATGATTCAAGCACTCTGGGAACATGCAAAGTGATTCCTCTTCCCACCTTAACGTTAGGAAAAAACCTCCGATGTATATTGAGTAAATAACACTGTCAATTCTCATACAAGTATTGGTCTTATGTGAATGTTGTCCTTCAAATCAAAAATAGCATCTTAGATCATTTTACTAGGACTGGGATAGGTGCTTCAATTGGAAATTACTTATGCTAACCTCACAAGTAAACTAGCTGTATTTGTGTGAGGCTCTTGAGACTTGAGAAGTGGAAGTCGAATTGGAGTAGAAAAAAACATCTGGGAGGGCCAGGCGCGGTGGCTCACGCCTGTAATCCTAGCACT
>NW_012148141.1:878370-881015 GCF_000956105.1 Propithecus coquereli | reverse complement strand
AGAGTTATTAGTAAGGGTAGCAATGAGATATATGGGCAACCTTTGGAATCCTAGGAAGAGTTTTTCTTGTGCAGTTTGCGTGAAGCACTTCAAGGGGATGAAAAGAATTTGCCATACTCTTGATTTAAGTTATATTTAAGTGTATAGGGCTAAAGGATCAGCTCTACTTAGTCTTAGTTCTGGTGAAGAACTATGAAGCACAAATTATTAAGTGAAGTGATGAGCTACGGTTAGGTAAGATTTGAGGTATGGTATGACCCAGATGGACTAGAAGGACAGCTTTCCTGACAGCATCAAATAACTGTTTCATAGTGCTAAGTAGTAGAAGAACATGTTGGAAATTTTAAGAGCTGGGATGAACAGGTGATAGACTGGTTTAGGATCAAAAAATAGATTGGCAGAAAAGAATGCTCGCATTACTGAAACTGCATGTATAGGAGACTGATATACTGGAACAATTATGTAAAAATGTTCTAATTTTAAAATGACAAATATTTTAGCCATGGAATTGAATGGTGAGCATGGAGCTATTCTTTCCTCTTCCCTATGTGGACTTTATGTATGCATAAAGTTAGGTAGGCAAAAGCATATTTATCATAGTATTGAAATTGATGGCATGGCTGCAATTTCCATCTGTTGATGGGGGTGACATTATGTGTGTGTGTGCAACATGCAAGCACACCTACAGATCTTTCCCCTACTCCATGTGTGCCCTCTCTCTCTTTTGGTTGCTATAGCTATTTCCTTCAACTCTGACTTTCTGCCTCTCTCTACTTAAGAACATACAAGTTCTGAGGGTTGAATTGGCTATGTCATCAAGGTGTTACTCTACAAACTTTTTTTTTATCATCAAAAAGAATTTTTTAAAAGCTATGATTATCAAAGAAAGCTTTTTGTAGAAGATCCATTAGGTAACTTTGTAAAATAATGTATTCCTAATCCTGAATGATTTTGCTAAACTTTATACAGCGATATATTTTTTCGCATTTCTAGGTGCTTATGTGCAGAATAAAAAGAAATTATACCTTTATTTCCCTGTCTGGCTAGAGCTTCTCTTTGCAAACTGAGAGAGTATAATTTCTAGTCATCATGGTTCCAGTATGTCAATTCATTATGCTTACCAGAATTGCATTTTCAATTTTACCCTCATTCCCCAGTCTAGCCTCAAAGAGACAGAGTGCAGGATCTGCCTCAAGGTATTCTACATTTTGAATATTTCTATTTGCCTTTATTCACCAAATGGGGTAAAAAACAAATAAAAAGTAAACAGAAATATGCAAATAAGAAACTAGCAAAACATTTAACAAGAGCAAATTAAATCCAATTTAGACCTCCTAGAAAAGCTGATGTATTTGCTTTTTTTATAGATTTCATTTAAAGAGTGCCTATCAGCCAAAATGCAGAAGCAGCATTAAAATATTTAGAATACATCCCTTTTTGTCAGTTTTCTTTTGTTATTTCTCTTGCCTGATGACTCCACTTATATCATTCAAAAGAAGTCAATCCAGATGCTAGGAGTTCTTTGTTACACTTAATAACTTACAGGAGCAATTTACTCTTACCTTAACGAGGCTGCCCTTTATCTTTAAAGACAGGCTGTGCTGTAGATTGAAGTCTAGGATTGCTTGTATATTGTACATGGATCATACCTTTTAATTGGTTCACAAAGTATTGTCTTCTGTTTGAGGGAGAGATGCAGGTTTTAGATATTTTTCAAGAAATAATGTTGCAAATTGTGCAAAATGTTTTGTAAATTCAGGATTTGAGGATAGGATGAATAGAAATTTGTTGAGGATTAGTTCCTCCACTCTAAGGAAAGATTTTTACTAGTTTTTCTTATCAGCGATTTCTTTCCATGAAATAAATTTGATTTGAGTGTGTGATGGATTGTCTGTGGGAAAAAAGTTTATTTTATGTTAGGAATGGCAGTTGTTCTACAGTCTCAGAAATATTTCCACAGGTTCAGAGACTATGGAAATGCTCTAAACTTTAGGTTTTTCTTTGCTGAAACTAGAGCTGATCCTAGATCCCTAAGAACAATTTGTTTATAAAAAGAAGAGTTATTTTAACCATGATTGCCATGGAATAATGGTAAATCTTTCAAATATAAATGAAAACTCTAAAATATATAATCTGTAAGAAGTAACTTCCATTACATATTTACCAATGTGGTTCAGGAAATGGAAATGAAAGCAACTAAAGAAATGTGAATCAAATGACCTAGCTGACACTATAAGATAAATTTTTATGTATACATTTGGACATTAGTCTCCTTGTTCTACTTCCAGAAAGGTTGATGGCTGGAGGATTATTTTAGAAAACAAAAGATTCAGGTAGTGTAAGTATTTCTTTAATTTCAGAAACTGACCTTAAACACTTTTTAGATTGAGTAATAAAAAGATTTGGGAGGATTCTTCAAAGGCCAATTCACTTAAACAGAAGTGTATCCATTATTTAAAAGACAACTCCTTGTTTTATTTAAAAATTGCAATGAATTTTATAGATTGTTAAATTCAGAAGATGCTGAAAACTTAGGAAAATAGGTAAAATCAAACAGTTAAATCTCATACTATTCAATTTACAAATTAATAAGATAAGCTTAAATGTAATGTAAATATACTATATTATATCCCTAATAATGGTAG
>NW_012148141.1:872056-878320 GCF_000956105.1 Propithecus coquereli | reverse complement strand
ATTATATCTCTGACTTGCAGTCAAACAAAAAATTGTTGATCCTTATAAGAAACAGGTGGGGGACCAAAATGAGAACCATAACTGGGAAATGGAGACAAATCAAGCAAAATGTGGGAAATTGAAAGACACAGGTTTAGGAATTTAACAAAATTGTATATATAGGAAACTTTTCTTTTATATTTGAAATCAAAGTCAATAGACAGTTGAAGATAAATGTGACTTTGTATTTATTTGAAGAAATGAGTGATCGGTGTAAATTCCAGAGAGATTGACCGAGTTGGGTGGGAGGAGTACAGCTCAGGCAATTGACTTTCATAGTGAATGGATTCAAGTCACTCAGTCTCTAGTTTTACTACCTTCAATACATTAAATGGGATTTATTGCATAGATATCTATATTCTATGTGTTTCTTGTTGCAGTTTATATATGGTATTTAAAAAAAAATGTCCAAGGTATGTGTGTGGGAGGGGTAGGGGTGCACAAACATTTATTATAAATGAACTTGTTACTTAACAGAGACTTGAGTGCCTTCAAACGGTATTTATGTTTATAATAGTAGCAAAAAGATGCAGAAATATCTATTCATCAGCAAGGTGAGAATGAAGAAATCTAGATTTTCTTAATTGTTTTAAAGGCTTTTGCAGTGCGGAATGGGAATTTCATGAGAGTGTAGCTGTTGGGGGGGGTTCAGAAAATTATGTGGAATGGTAACATCACTAAGTGTTAATAGTTGCTCTGGTAGGTGATCTCATGATTCTTGAATTGAGGCGAGGCACCCATAAGACCATACAGGTGATACCCAGCTTCTGGAGGTAGCATAGTCTAACAGAAAGGGCATATTTGGCCTTAGGGAAATCCTGGTTCAAATCCATGCACTATTACTTCTAGCTATTGTGACCTGGGGTAAGTATCTCAAATTCTTTGAGCTCAGTATTCTCAGCTACAAAATTAAAATAATATGCATCCTCAAGGGTCATTATGGAGATTAGGTGAGACGTGACACATATCACTGCTCAGTAAATGGCAGTCTCACCTGCAGTGAACATCCCTAGTCACACAGTTTTGCTATTGGCTTCAGATCCCGATAGAGAACAAAAACAGTTCAGGAATAAAGCGAAGTGGCTAGTCAATCCCATTTACCTCAGTGATGGGAAGGCATGCGAGTCAAGGCACGGTGCCAGTGCCATATGCCAGTTAAATAAGCAACTGCACTTTCTATGTTCTATATTTTATTATGATCTAGGTCCCTGAATAAGATATTTTTCTTTTGACTAGAAATAAACATCACTGATGACTTTATTGTCTTGTTATGCATAAATGAGGAGGCAGACTGTTAATAAATTTTTGTGACAGACACAGACGTGTACACTCTCTTTCCTTTACAGAATTATAAATTAGCATCTTTAGAGAGGGCTTCCTTAAAATATTCTGTCGAGTTTATGCCTTGTCTAATAAAATCACAAGTACTGTACATGTATTTGTGCCCAAGCATTTTTCTTTTTGTAATAGAACACATTTACATGAACAAAAAACAGAACCTGTCACATTTTCTCAGCACCTTATTTTTATGCTATAATTGTGTTACAGAAAATTTACCCTCTGTCTAACCCTTAATCATACTCACATGCACCTAAAGTGTATTGCTTAATGCTAGAAGTTAATAATAATAATAGTCCTCATTTACATTTATGTAAAATTGAAAGAACACAAGAAATTATAAACGTTTAAAGTTATTTGCTACGTTAAGACATGAATTAGTAAAGGTTTTGTACCTATGAATTCTATCTCTTAGATTTTAATAATTTTGATCATTTTTAATTTTTTTTACTCATAGAACATTTTGAACAGTTTTAAAGAAGCTTGGTATATTGAATGCTGCCCTTAAATGGTTTTTAAATGGATTTTTATATAATGAATCAAACACAAAGAAAAATGTAAATAATTATATATTATATAAGAATTTTTAGGAACTGATGCTGGAAGGCTAATTTTCATCCACTTATGCAAGCATAAAATATATGTTCCTCTTCTAGACTTTTCCTTTTCTCCCCATTTGTCATGCACGAAAGCACACAATGCTTTTTAATATACACTTGCCCCCAGATTTTCAGAATAAGTAAATTGTAAACTATAAATGTAAACTTTATGGCACCTCCTTATAGAGGTTGAAGATTAAGAAAATATTTCATGGTTATGAGCAGATGCTTTCATTCATGTATTCAGGAAGTATTTAATATTTTTGAACACTTATAAAAATAGTTCACAACTGTATAGTGCTTCATAATTTAGTGAGTGGTTTAACTCTTGTAATCCTATTGGATTTTTAAAAAGCAGAACATCTGTACCCCCATAATATGCTGAAATAAAAGAAAAAAAAAAGCAGCCCCGGGAGTAAGGTGGTACTAAATAAAGAGTCCCTTAAGAGTGACAGATCAAGAATGCCATTATTATTAATGGCTAGTGGAAGATTTAAGACATAGTATTTGAGTGGTACCTTGAAGGGAGATTGATTTAAATAGGTGTAGATTGGGATTTAAGCTATTCCAGGTGGAGGGAATGGCAGAAACAAGAGTGAAGTGATAAGAAAGCATAGGGTGTGTCTGAGAAATGTAGAGTAATTCTATTTGGCTAGAGATAGAAAAAGAGAAATGAGTTGAAGGTTTTTGAATGAGGACTGATAGAAGAAATTTCTTTGCCTTTCTCATCTCTTTAAAGATACATTCGAATTCCCAACATAGGAAGTCTTTATTTTGAAATGAGGTTTAGCTACTGGAAATTTTTTCATAGAATATTGATTAACTAATTTATCAATTAATTTAAAAAACCTTTTTGTAGTATGAATATATTGGTACCATCTTCCTGTGTTTACTTCTATTATTAAATAATTCTATTTTTGGAATGGCACTTACCTTTTAGCTGGAAGGAGAAACTTCTTAGACATACGGAAGAAGTAACTTATACCTTGTTTATTCCAGCTGTTGATACTGGAAACAAGACTTGTTTGGTCATGTAGGATAACATTTATAATACCTAAATTCTTACCATTGACATTGCATCTATATAAATAGCTTTGTAGTTTAATTGAAAACACAAAATGAGGGAAAATCCCTGGGGAAAGTTGAGGCAATGGGCCAGAATAAAGCTGAAAAATTTAAACTTATGCCAATAGTGTGCATATAGGAACTACAATGAAAATTGAGGGAAAAATATCTCACTGTGTAAATATAGTTCATTGTTTGTTGTTATTTAAGGATATGACATCCCTAAAATCAGGAGACTCTTTAAAAATTAGTGCAGAACAGAAAGGAACTGACATACATAGTATGCATGACAAAATGAGTCAAATAAATATTTTATGGGGAAAAACTTGCAGATCTAAGTTTCTATTTGATGTCTTTTTCCTGAATCAACTGATGAGATAGTTTCAAAGACTGTTTTGTCCTTGGTTTGTTTTATATTCTGATTCCATTATTTACCTTCTTTGTCTATAGTTTTCCTTCCTCTTCTGGAGGAAGTTGACAGTTGATAATAGCATTACCATACTTGGAAACTTTTGTGATACTTATGAGGGAAGTCTACTCTGAATTGACTGTCATTGATGAAAATCACCCTTTTGAGTCCTAATTTTGATGATTTTAAAAAATATTACTATTTGGTTTGTTTTAGTTCAGTCTATATTATCTGATCTAGGTCCCCCTTTTTTTCAATGGTGTGTCTTTGCAGAAAGCTGGCAGGTGTTCAGAGACAGTCTGTAATCATTGGCCCACACAGGGATCAAAACCTTTGCTTTGGCCTAGCCCAGTGTTCTAACCAAATAGTCTATATTCATGATAAGTCAAATACTAAATTGCAAATAACTTTTAAAAATCATCAGCCAGCCCTTATTACACTTGAGTATGTTTCTTATTATACTGCCCTGTGGGCCTCAAAGAGTTCTAGCAACTTTCAGAAATAACCTCATATTCTTAGGAATAGTGTATAATAGAAAAGTAATCATAATTATCAGATACAGCATCTTTATCACATCAAATATTATCCAGTAAGCATGTATTTGTCCATCATTTGATGCTAAGTAGTAGTTGCACAGATCTGAATACAGTGATGTCTTCCTGAAGGATTTTAAAATTAAGACAAGTCTTATGTACATCAACACCTAAAGGATATATGGCAGGATAAAAACATTGAAGAAATATACAAATAAGTAAAATATTTACATTATATATATGGGAAGGGTAAATGTATTTTAGGTCTTAGGAGAATGAATATGTTATTTTGGGAAGTGGAAAGAGGCATGATTAATTTTGAAAGTTTTGTATGTTGATTGTATCTGGATAAAGGAAAATGATCTCTCTTCCTTTGACCCTTCTAGAAAGTTTCAAGAAAGGGAAGGGTATTCAAGAGTTATTTGACCTACCCCTTATTCTCTGTGAGGTGGAGTTTACAAAAAAATAAAATAAAACACGGATGCATCTGCATCTTTACCCTGAGTGAATGTCCGTTGCTCGGGGTGTTGCCACGGAGGCTTGGTAGATTTTCTAGCCATCTGCGGAACTGAGGCCACCAGTTTGTTCCTCCAGGCAGAGCGATATTCGAAGTTCGATGTGAAAGCTTTGATCTGCACCATTGCCAGCTCGGTGCTTTCTTGGTTGCTGATTCCTTTGCCTGAACGATGCTATCTTAACCCCTGCCTCGAAGTAAATTCACATGATTTGTGGTAGGCAGCCTGGTGGATCCTCACCTCCTAGTATTCATGTGTTAATGTAATCCCCTCCCCCTGAACGGGCTGGACTCGGTGACTCACTTCAAACAAATAGAATATGGCAGAAATAACGGAATGTCACTCTTGAGGTCAATGGTATGTCACTCCTGTGGTCGGGTTATCGGAGGATGTAGGGCACCCTCTTAGATGCTCTCTAAGTTGTGAGAAACCTTTCTTACAATTTTATGTTGCTTCCGTGTCCATTTTTAAATATAAGTTTAACTCTCTCATACCAGAAGCAGGGCTCAGGATTCCTTCTGTGCTTCTCACGTGCTATTTCTGTGACCTCCTATTACCTTGTAATTATTTGGGAGATACAGTGGTTCACAAGCATAAAACCTAATTCTATGTTCCTGTTTTCTCTGAGTGTATTTTTAAAGATGACCCCTACATTTCCTTTTGGAAAATACAAAGAAAATCCTTTTTTGAGAAAAAAAAAAAAGAACAGAGTTATTAGTAAGGGTAGCAATGAGATATATGGGCAACCTTTGGAATCCTAGGAAGAGTTTTTCTTGTGCAGTTTGCGTGAAGCACTTCAAGGGGATGAAAAGAATTTGCCATACTCTTGATTTAAGTTATATTTAAGTGTATAGGGCTAAAGGATCAGCTCTACTTAGTCTTAGTTCTGGTGAAGAACTATGAAGCACAAATTATTAAGTGAAGTGATGAGCTACGGTTAGGTAAGATTTGAGGTATGATATGACCCAGATGGACTAGAAGGACAGCTTTCCTGACAGCATCAAATAACTGTTTCATAGTGCTAAGTAGTAGAAGAACATGTTGGAAATTTTAAGAGCTGGGATGAACAGGTGATAGACTGGTTTAGGATCAAAAAATAGATTGGCAGAAAAGAATGCTCGCATTACTGAAACTGCATGTATAGGAGACTGATATACTGGAACAATTATGTAAAAATGTTCTAATTTTAAAATGACAAATATTTTAGCCATGGAATTGAATGGTGAGCATGGAGCTATTCTTTCCTCTTCCCTATGTGGACTTTATGTATGCATAAAGTTAGGTAGGCAAAAGCATATTTATCATAGTATTGAAATTGATGGCATGGCTGCAATTTCCATCTGTTGATGGGGGTGACATTATGTGTGTGTGTGCAACATGCAAGCACACCTACAGATCTTTCCCCTACTCCATGTGTGCCCTCTCTCTCTTTTGGTTGCTATAGCTATTTCCTTCAACTCTGACTTTCTGCCTCTCTCTACTTAAGAACATACAAGTTCTGAGGGTTGAATTGGCTATGTCATCAAGGTGTTACTCTACAAACTTTTTTTTTATCATCAAAAAGAATTTTTTAAAAGCTATGATTATCAAAGAAAGCTTTTTGTAGAAGATCCATTAGGTAACTTTGTAAAATAATGTATTCCTAATCCTGAATGATTTTGCTAAACTTTATACAGCGATATATTTTTTCGCATTTCTAGGTGCTTATGTGCAGAATAAAAAGAAATTATACCTTTATTTCCCTGTCTGGCTAGAGCTTCTCTTTG
>NW_012148141.1:869366-869950 GCF_000956105.1 Propithecus coquereli | reverse complement strand
CCCTTCAGTAGTGTTCCACATCTTGTCAAATCAGTCAGTTCTTGTTTTCATCTTGTTCAAGACTAAATTCCTGTGGCAAAAGTGAAACTGAGACCAGGTGTATTTTTCTCCACCTGAGGGTTTTTTTGTTTTGTTTTTTTCCTGGAAATACAGAAAACACAGGTGTGAAAAGGACAAATACAGTCTTCTTCTTTAGCCTGTTGATGTGATAGACTAATTGATTTTCAAAAGTTGAATAAGCCTTGTATATTTGGAATAAATTCAACTCAGTTGTTGTGTATAATTATTTTTACACATTGTTGGATTCAATTTGCTAATATTTTGTTGACAGATTTGGCCTGTAGTTTTCTTTTCTTGTAATGTCTGTGTCTGGTTTTGGTATCAGGGTAACAATATTAATATCCTAAAATGAGTTATGAAGGATTCTCTCTGCTTCTACCTTCAGGAAGAGATTGTAGAGAATTGGTATTATAATTGCTTCCTTAAATGTTTGGTGGAATTCACCAGTGAACCAATCTGGGCCTAATGCTTTCAGTTTTGTAAGATTATTAATTATTGATTCAATTTTTTAATAGATATAGGCC
>NW_012148141.1:867680-869316 GCF_000956105.1 Propithecus coquereli | reverse complement strand
ACTAATTATTATTGATGATGTTTTGAGTTTAAGGGATGGTCTAATTCTGCAAATAGAATTCCTGCAGCCGGCTGAAAATGTCTATCATTACAACTGGAAAACATCCAAATGAGTGGCCTAGAGGTGAAAGGCTATCTTAGCATTTTCCTCTTTAATTACTTAAAATATTTTTTTAACACCTAACTTTTTTGCTATAGAATTTCCACACCAGACAAGAATATACAGTATGTTCTTTTAATTGCTATTCCTAACTTTCTGATGAACTGGGTTTTTTTGAACAAAGGTTTCAACCTCCTTAATAACCTGGATTTGTCTGCACATTTACATAGTAGTATTATGGGAGCTTGTCCTTAAGCTTGTTATTTTTCTTATGGTACTTTATAATTTGAAGATAATATCCAACATAAAGTTCAGTAACAAAAGCTTTAACTTCAATAAAATTACACATACACTATTTAATTCTTCCCTTTTATGCAAATGAAC
Source organism: Propithecus coquereli (assembly GCF_000956105.1). Lineage (NCBI taxonomy): Eukaryota > Metazoa > Chordata > Mammalia > Primates > Indriidae > Propithecus > Propithecus coquereli. The sequence goes on along the minus strand of NW_012148141.1, from coordinate 868,833 downwards.
AGTAAGTAGCTTAGAGACTTAAAAGCCAAGAATGTAGCTACAGGCTCCATTAATTCACTGCCAAACGTACCTTGCTTTTCATTGTATCTTCAGCACCTGACATGGTGTATGGCATGGCTTATATTAATACTATACAGGTTTTTGAATGTATAAAGGCCAGCTTAGATATTCTCTGAATCTGTACTTTATAAAATCTAGATTTTGTGGACTTGAGAAAATGCAGAAGAGACATTTATACTTTTTTCTGATGAACACAAAAATTGAAATCTTAACAAAGTTGAGTGGAGAATCTCTCTCTCTGTGAATTCACTTTAACTTGGTCCTATTATTTTTTTTTCTTCTCCTCATTGCATTTTTCCCCATACTTTCTATAAATGTGCCCACCAAGATTGAAGTAAATACAATCTGATCTTGATTTCGGAAAAATAAAAGCATTTGGGGCATTGAAATAAACAACTGATTCCAGATGTAACCCACAGGTGTTTTGGAGAGTGAAGTTCTAATCTTTAATACCATAATTCAAAGAAAAAGGATGAGGCTCCTGAGGACCTTCACATTGTTGTTAATAAAATGACTGTTCTGAAGTGCCTGTCTAAACTGATGCCATTTCTTTTCTGAAACATAGAAATTTTAGAATTTCATAAAGATAAGTCTGACAAAGTAAAATAAGCTTTGGAGAGGAAAATGTGAATTTTCTTAAAGTCAGTACTGAAACGGTATTTGAATATTTTCAGACAGACTTTTATAGAATCCATAAAAGTTCTGATTTCAATGAACTCTAGTGACAGATTATGTATAATTGATACAATATTGTGGTAAGGTTTGAGGAAGTTTAGGCAAACTTACGTGGTGTTCCTAAACTTCTTTTTATGGTTTCTATTATGTTTGTATGTACTTTGTAATACATTTTATGGTTTATATTATAGTCTTGTATCATTAGGCTCTAAACCTGTGCTGTCTGATATGGTAGTCACTAGCTGGTAGTCACTAGCTATATGTGTTTATTGAGCTTTCGAAATGTGGCCAGTCCAAATTGAGATGTGCTGTGAGTGTAACATACACAACGGGTTTCGAAAAAAGATTGTAAAATATCTCATTAATAATTTTGAATATTGATTAAATGTTGAAATTATAATATTTTGGATGTACTAGG
>NW_012148141.1:864696-866305 GCF_000956105.1 Propithecus coquereli | reverse complement strand
AACAATAATAAAAACAATATAACAACAGTGTAATGAGAATAATACCAGTGGACATTTGTACAGTCTCTTAAAATTTAAGGTTCCGAATGATTAGATTACTTGCTTGAGACTAATTGTCTTATTTGTACCACATGTAGACAGTGGTGGTTTAAATTTTTCATGAGTCATCAATTTGATTTCATTCTCTTCCTTAAAAAAACTCATAAAGTTGAACTTGTAAAGGTAGCACTGATTATTCTATTTGTGATAAATCTTCTGGGATGACATTGGAGCAAAAGGGTTAAGATTAATGAAGAATTCTCCATATTTCGTTTGAGTTTTTATAGTCTCAGTAAAAATAAAAGTGTTTGTTCTTTCTGTATTGACAAATCTGTAATAAAGAGGAAGTGTTAAAGTCCAGAGAAAACTCGTTTTAACAAAAAAGAAATCTGCTAGTTTTATTTGGATTGACTATCCACATTATGCATGACCAGGTCCCATTTTATCGCTTTTTGGTGAATATCCAGAAAACCCCTTTCTCTCAGTACTGTTTTTTTTTTTGAATTCTCCTCAAACAGACTTTGATGAGAAAATGTGATTTGTCAATGAGAGCTAAGTGAAAGGAGTGCAATGTGGGTAAACGACTCATTTACCCGATGATTTTTATACAGCTTATATGCGCGGGATACACTGTTGGCTGCCACAGAAATATGTCTCATCAGAGAAATGGACAAAGTCGCCAAAGTCAGCTGAAGTGTTAAATAATTTAGAATATCTGAATCTTGGAACAGTTTAAATGACAGAAAATGAATTAGTTTTTTTGCTTTCCATTTGATTTGTTTGTAAGTACAAAAAAGATTCCAGTGAGTTTTTACATCTTCCCATAACATCTTGCATTGCTAGTGTTTTAAACAAATTGCAGAGTAGAATATTAAATAAATACCACCAAGTGAGCTCAAGGTTCTCAGTTTCCCCTGGTTTTGAGTGACAATAATACTCTGACAAAAGAGGTCTACTGCTATTAGTAAATCCTGTTATGTAGTTCCCTCTACAGTCTGTAATGCACATTGATAAAGATAGGAAGGATCAGAAATGCCAGACTGAGAAGAAATGCCATTCATCTGAAGGTTGGAAGAATGCTCAGGTGTTCCAAATGTACAAGGCAACTATCTTGATTAGCAGACATTTTAGTGGCTGGGCCTGACTTACATGTAACACTATACTTTGGAGACTCAAAATGATATACCTCATTTATAGATTAGAATTTGATATAAGGCAGGTCTGTCTTGGCTTCAGCCGGTGGATTTATTACTGTAAATATCTAAAGAAACTCATCTGTGAAATTCCTTCCATCTGGAGTTTTATATTTATAGGTTTGCAGAATTCTAAATGGCCAAATGAGAATTGTACATTGAATAAAAGTTGTGCTTGTGGATTTGAATCACATTATAAAAATAAATATTAAGACTACAGGACATGCTGGGTGTGAAGGCGCATGCCTGTAATTCCAGCACTTTGGGAGGCTGAGGCAGGAGGATTGCTTGGGGCCAGGAGTTTGAGACTAGCCTGGGCAATATAGTGAGACCCTGTCTCTGAAAAAATTTTTTTTTAAATTAGCTGAGCACGGTGG
>NW_012148141.1:850115-851316 GCF_000956105.1 Propithecus coquereli | reverse complement strand
CTTCTTTTCTTTACGTAGATCTGATTTCCCAGCCCATATAATTTTCCTTCTTTCTGATGAACTTCTTTTAACTTTTTTTGTTTTGGAAGGCAGATTCGCTGACAACAAATTCCCTTGATTTTTGTTTGTCTGAGAAAGTCTTCATTTCTCCTTCATGTTTGGAGGATAATTTCACAGGATACAGAATTCTAGGTCGCTTTTTTAGTTTTTCTCTCAACTCTTCAAATATTTGCTCTACTTTTTTGCTTGCATGATTTCTGAGAAGTCAGATGTAATTCTTATCTTTGCTCCTCTGTAGGTAAGGTTCTTAAAAAAATATGACTTCTATCAAGATTTTTTCTTTGTCTTTGATTTTCTGCAGTTTGAATATGATATGCCTAGATGTAGTCAAATGTAGTTTTAATATCATTGTCTTCTACACCTTTGGAATAGAATATGGGGATGGAGCTAAGGAGTTCTATCGCTAATTTTGTCAGAATTCAGCCTTATGCTGATGGCAAAAGGAGGAGGGAGTAGAATGATTAAGTCATTCCAGCAGCCTGTGAGACTCCATGAATTCTGGGCAAGAAGGATGGGTAGCAGTTCTTTGAGTAACAGCAATGGTAGGGACCAGAGTATTACATGGCCTGTTATCTCAGCAAGACCAAGAAAAAGTATCAAGAAGCATTACCTTTTGCGGGGACCAACTGTGCCTAGTTATGACTGGTTTAGAGTAGCTGGACATTCAGTGGCAAACTCACCCATATGAATCTCACCAATCAGTTTAAATTATACTGTTCCTTAAATTTAAATGTAGTGTGTATGCCTAAATACAACCTACTAAATTCAAGTTTATTTATTTACTCAAAAAATATTTATTAATAACTTACATGCTAGGTTTTGTTCTTCATGCGAGTAATGCAATAGTGAACATAGCAAAATGACACATTATCGGTCAGAAAAGACAGAGCTGAACAAATAAAGACATATAAGTTACATGAGATAAGTAGTATGAATTTAAAAAGGCAGGGGAAACAAACGAGAATCACTTTGGGATGCTTTTTCAATTGGAGTGGTCAGGAAAGACCTTTCTAGTGTGGTAAAGTTGAGTCTGAATAAATGAGTGGGTAAGTAACCTAAATGTGGAGTATTTTAGGCAGGGGGAACAGCAAGTGCAAAAGTCCTGAAGCTGACATTTTAAAACTTAGTCTGGGCCGGGCGC
>NW_012148141.1:843900-847275 GCF_000956105.1 Propithecus coquereli | reverse complement strand
ACCTCAAACTCCTGGGCTCAAGCGATCCTCCTGCCTCAGCCTCCCGAGTAGCTGGGACTACAGGCATGCGCCACCATGCCCGGCTAGTTTTTTCTATATATTTTTAGTTGTCCAATTAATTTCTTTCTATTTTTAGTACAGACGGGGTCTCGCTCTTGCTCAGGCTGGTTTCGAACTCCTGAGCTCAAACAACCCACCCGCCTCGGCCTCCCAGAGAGCTAGGATTATAGGCGTGAGCTACCGCGCCTGGCCTAGAGCTCACTTTTTAAGCACATATTTGATTATACTATGAGTCAAAGCTCATTTTTAGAAATATAACCAATACTTTAAAACTGAACAAATATTTTGCACCTATCATATGCAAGGTACTATACTGAGCACTTATACTCAGATTCTAGCATATATAGCATATATTTGCTATTTTAAACATAAAGGTCTAAAATGTTTAGATTACCCATTATTCACTACTGGAACATATTTTTGTTTTATGGGCAATAAAACTCAGTGATCCAAAAGATTTTAAATTTTTCCTGAGAAATGATAGCAAGTTAAATAGCCTAAATTTGGCAGCAGGTAGTGCAATAAGCAAGGAAACTTACAAGTGGGTCTAGAACAGTGTCACAGTTTGGAAAATTATATTATAAAATTAGTACTTTTCAACAAATTTACATGTAAAATGAAAAAAGTGAGATCCTTGATGTTAACAAAATCTTTATTGCCTATCCACAACATAATGGTGTATATAATTGCTAACGTAATTGTAACATGGCTTCATTATTGCTTGCCTTGCACAAATTGATAGAGACTGAGTGACTCTTTACAAGTCTAGTTCAAAGTAACACCCATTTTTAATTTTGTGAAAAAACAAACAACCCAGCTAAGTGCTTACAGCAGCTGATAGCATAAAATTGAATTAAATGGCCTCATATTGTGATTATTCACGTTTAAAAACCCCATGAATTCCAATATAGTATTTTAGGAAGCCTCCCTCCCTTGAATGCCTCAATAATATGTGAGGAATAATTCATTTCATCTTTGTCATTGGACACCACCCAATTCAGAATACAAAAATTCAATTGTTGGATAGAAGCACTTGTTAGCATAAATGGATTAAGAAATCATAATTATTTAATTATTATTTAGCGAATAAATTCTGAATGCCGTTAACGTATGTGTAATGTTCATTAAATGGGATCAATACACAACCATTAAGTCCAAAGAGTATTGAATTTTAGGGAGGAGTGGATTCTTCTTTCCACTCTACCCCCAATGTTTGGAGGAAGAAGAATGCTATGTAAATAAAAGTGTGGGAGAAAGGGATTTTTTTCTTTCTGTACTTATTGCCAGAAAAGCTTAATGGTGTTTTAAAATTGATATTACACTTCAGAAAAGGGGTAATGCATCTTTAAAAGCTAAACTACATCTTCTTTACTTTTATCAAATTCTCTATAAATCTTTCATGACAGTTTATTTAACAAAGTGTCATTGAAACTGTATAGATGATTGATGTGACCCATGTAAGATCAACATGAAATGTTTGTAAATGTCAGCAAAATGTGGCCATCTAAAAGCATATAAGGATGGAGTTTTTATGAAAGTGAAAAACAAACAGAAAAATGTTTATCTTATTCTTTTCTTTCTGGTATGCAATTACAAATTCATAGAAGAAGTATTGTATTTGATTTTCATTGCAGTTCATGTCATCAGAGGTCTAATTTGCTTTTGACATCTACCCTTTCAAAGCTTTGGTCTCTTACTCATTAGATAAGTTTTCTCTATCACCTATGGAAAAAATAACATAGGCTCATAGCTTCTTAGAAAAAAAGACAATTATTTTGAAAAGTATCAGCATAACATTTACCAAAAACTTTACGTGCACGTTATAGGAGATTATCAACATGGAAATGTCATTGAAGAGTTGCCATCTACACATGTAGACAAAAAAGCATTGTTGATTTTTCATTTCTTTGAAAACATTTATAACATAAAAACAAGTGTTTTAAGATAGAGAATGAAAGAGAAGAAGAAATAACGGACTGAATTATAAATATTATAGAGAGGAGTACCTTACAACTCACTCTAAACTGAATAGTTTCTAATAGTTTCTTTGTACTTCTCTTTGATGCATTTTTTTATAAAACAAATATTATCCTTAGAATAGAGCACATTCCTTCTTTGGGAATGATGTTTTGGTTGTTATATTTTTGCGTTACATTGGCACTAAGCAAAATGAATAAAGTGAAATCAGTGCAGACAATGAATGGGAAATAAATAGTAGAGGATACAAAACTGAAACTTGAAAATTAGTAGGCATCAATAAGGTTTTCCCATTGAAATGAGAAAAATTTTGCAGTTGGTGGGGGTGGGGTGGGTTTATACATGTATTGTTCACCTAACTGATACATTCCTCATTCCTTTTTCCAAATAATTACAGCAGTCTACAATTACCATGAAGATTTGCAGAATGCCTAATCATCAGTACAGGCTGTTTCCTATCACAATAGTTATATATATATATTTGCCTAGTAAATATTTTAAAATTATATTTGGATGCCTTGCTCATTGTGTGAAGGTGGTAGGAAATTCTTGGTAATCATACAATGAAACCATTGCTAACTGGAGAACAGCTACTTTAAATCATCAGGTAAACAAATTTCTCTGGGAAGTTTTACTAAGCTTTGAGGAGGACATGGAAAGATAAAACAATCCAAGAAGCATCTTGGGATCAGTGTACATTTCTTTTCTATTTTATTTGCTCTCTGCATCTCTGGAATGGTATAATGGTTATTTATGTTCACAGTTATGACCCTAAGTTTGAATAAGATCTTCTTTCATCTGAGAAAGATCCTAATTTATTTATAAACTTGTATTTACAAAAGTAGGAAATTGCTCTCAAATATTTTGTAAAGATTGTAAACCACAGGGCTTTTAGCATGATTAAATTGTCATTTTTGAACACATTGTGATGACAAAGCTCTATAATAGGCACTAACTATAATATCCCACTCCCTGAACATCCCTGATAATTATTGTACTTTGCAAAACATGTTAACTACCTTTCAACCTATTATAGATGTATGATTATCTTTTCATGGATATGATAATATTCAAAGAACTGTACTAGACATTGTGGGGCTATATGTAGGCACAGATTTAGTTCTTGCTTGACCCTTGATGAATTTAGTAGGGGAAATAATTCATATATTTATATATTGATTTCTTAAATAAAGGGAAAGAAGTGTAAATGCCTTTAGATAGATATAAATAAATAAAGATATGATTGGAAAATTATATTATAAAATTAGTACTTTTCAACAAATTTACATGTAAAATGAAAAAAGTGAGATCCTTGATGTTAACAAAATCTTTATTGCC
>NW_012148141.1:823235-843850 GCF_000956105.1 Propithecus coquereli | reverse complement strand
AAAAAAAAAAAAAAAAAAAACCCTAGTCTGGTGAGGGAGGGGTGAGAGTTCTTTACCTATTGGCATTTGCTTCGGGCTTGGCAGATCTCCAAAGGAGATAGTCCCTGGGAGGGCTTACCAATACATCTATGAAATATGAAACAACACAGTGGTCAAGTTTAAATACAATACCTCGCTTCATTTAGTGACTGTATTTTAGTCAATGCTAAATTGTTTGGGGAAATTTGATTGACAGGTGACATAAAAGTCAAATTTTGCTTTTAGACCATCTTTCTTACCCATTGCTCTTTTTACCTTCTCAGAATCTAAACTGAGAATTGAATCATCCAATCTCTTTTTTCTTCCAGGAAAATTTTATAGTTTATACTCTTTTTGCATCATATTTTGCATAATAAAGTTTCCATTAAAAAGGTAAATATTGACAAAAGCTCCAAGTCAAATGTGATTCTTCAATTTGACATTCATGGTAGGAATTGTGGATCTTTAAATAGGACTAGATTCATACCCTGTTAGCAATGTGAAAGGGTAACACAAAATCTGGAAATAAAGCTGCTCACCCAGTGTCAGGGGCTGCTAGAATGTGATTAATGAAGGAGATAATGGACTGAAGAAATATAGTAACAGAGAACGCTTGTTTTGGATGAGGCTTGTTTTTTGATGCACACTAAAGAATATAATTTTATCCATAAGGGGAACTTAATAGTAGGTCATTATGTTATTTCTGATAGTGATAATCTGGTCATGAAACAATACAGAATTTTGCTTCTCAATGAGTACTCAGTGTGGGTAAATAGGACACACTCATAATGTATTGTAGACATTGGTTTCATGTTTAAATCTGTACCAAAGAATTTATAAAAGAAGGAGCCAGATACGGTATAAGTGGAAAAATTTACAAAGATTTCTTTGAAGATAAAGGGTTAAGCATGTGAAGCAGAATTTACCATACAGATCCATTACTTATGGTTTAAGAGCTTAAGATATTTTAAAATAAAACTAACAAGAGGGATGTTTTTAATCATAAATAATTGGCTTCAAGTTATGTAAACATTCCAAAATTAACATTTTGTTTTCACATCAGACATGAAAATATCATGCTATTTTGCTCTTCTATTGTTTGATAACACGTTTTACCCATGAAGAACTGGTTTCCATGTGAAACTTAAGTTGTAGATTGGAAGAGGTATTTATAGAAGTTGCATGAACACTTTAAAGACCATTAGAAAGCTTTTGGATGCTTCCTGAAAGCAATTTATAAAAGGGTTGATTGTACTTTTGCAGGAACAACTGTTACTTTAAAGTGCTTTCAGACAAAATCCTTTCAGTTATTTAAAAGCAGTCTTTGAGCACCCGCTGTGTACCTGGTACCATATTATAGGCTTTTATCTGTTTATCATTTGGATTCATGAGGATTCAAATGTATTTTATTAGCTTCTAAGTTTGTATGACAAACTAATGTAGAATGCAAATATATTTTACTGACCTTTAACTTAGTAAACTTAACTTGTAAATATTAAAGATAATTAAAATGCCCTATTTTTTTTCTTTGTCATCTCCATTTTTCTCAGATAATGTTTATTTTTACTTAGGGAATGAGAAGCCCCTAAATTTTCAGTTTACCAAATCTAATGTTTAGCATGGCGATAATTTTGTAATGAAAACAGCTCTGACATGTTAGTAAGTGTGCAGGCTGTTACTATTAAGTGGAGTGTTTAGTATATCTATTCCCCAAATGAAGTTCATATACTCAAATTCTCTTTGAAAAAATAAAAATTACATTAATGGGATCTTGAATTTTTATAAGACCATTATATGAAGCTGTTTTTTTATTATATTAACTACTGTAAAATTGTCCAGTGGTTCTCAAAATGTGTTTCCATGACTCCATTGCTAGAGAAGACTTAATTTGAAAATCAAGTTTGCTGCCCTTTTAATCTTAACAACTAAGAATCTTCTCTCCTGATTTCATAACAAATAAAGAGTTGGTCACTTAAAAATAAAAGAGGATCAAAAGCTGAAAACCTTAGCCTGTTATCATTTGAATAAAACATGATAGAAATCACTGTGGCTTCTTAAAGAAAAGAACTTAAAAAGATATTCTGATATTAAAAGAATTATGCTAATAGTACATGTCTTATTACATATTTTTATGGAATACAATTACAATAATTTTGGTAAATATTATCAAAGCAGTAATGTGGCCTCTGAAATAGAAAAATATTTATACGTGTTATATCTTTGTAGAATACTATTTTATCTCTATAAGAATACTAAATTTAAAAATATTTGCAAATGAATTATGAATGTTATGTTTAAAATATGTTTTCTCTGGGCTTTCTTTCATTGAAATGGTTTGTGTACTCTTATCATTCGTAGAGATGAATTGTACTATATTAATAATAGAGCTCACTTTTTTTTTTTTTTTGAGACAGAGTCTCACTGTGTTGCCTGGGCTAGAGTGCCGTGGCGTCAGCCTAGCTCACAGCAACCTCAAACTCCTGGGCTCAAGCGATCCTCCTGCCTCAGCCTCCCGAGTAGCTGGGACTACAGGCATGCGCCACCATGCCCGGCTAGTTTTTTCTATATATTTTTAGTTGTCCAATTAATTTCTTTCTATTTTTAGTACAGACGGGGTCTCGCTCTTGCTCAGGCTGGTTTCGAACTCCTGAGCTCAAACAACCCACCCGCCTCGGCCTCCCAGAGAGCTAGGATTATAGGCGTGAGCTACCGCGCCTGGCCTAGAGCTCACTTTTTAAGCACATATTTGATTATACTATGAGTCAAAGCTCATTTTTAGAAATATAACCAATACTTTAAAACTGAACAAATATTTTGCACCTATCATATGCAAGGTACTATACTGAGCACTTATACTCAGATTCTAGCATATATAGCATATATTTGCTATTTTAAACATAAAGGTCTAAAATGTTTAGATTACCCATTATTCACTACTGGAACATATTTTTGTTTTATGGGCAATAAAACTCAGTGATCCAAAAGATTTTAAATTTTTCCTGAGAAATGATAGCAAGTTAAATAGCCTAAATTTGGCAGCAGGTAGTGCAATAAGCAAGGAAACTTACAAGTGGGTCTAGAACAGTGTCACAGTTTGGAAAATTATATTATAAAATTAGTACTTTTCAACAAATTTACATGTAAAATGAAAAAAGTGAGATCCTTGATGTTAACAAAATCTTTATTGCCTATCCACAACATAATGGTGTATATAATTGCTAACGTAATTGTAACATGGCTTCATTATTGCTTGCCTTGCACAAATTGATAGAGACTGAGTGACTCTTTACAAGTCTAGTTCAAAGTAACACCCATTTTTAATTTTGTGAAAAAACAAACAACCCAGCTAAGTGCTTACAGCAGCTGATAGCATAAAATTGAATTAAATGGCCTCATATTGTGATTATTCACGTTTAAAAACCCCATGAATTCCAATATAGTATTTTAGGAAGCCTCCCTCCCTTGAATGCCTCAATAATATGTGAGGAATAATTCATTTCATCTTTGTCATTGGACACCACCCAATTCAGAATACAAAAATTCAATTGTTGGATAGAAGCACTTGTTAGCATAAATGGATTAAGAAATCATAATTATTTAATTATTATTTAGCGAATAAATTCTGAATGCCGTTAACGTATGTGTAATGTTCATTAAATGGGATCAATACACAACCATTAAGTCCAAAGAGTATTGAATTTTAGGGAGGAGTGGATTCTTCTTTCCACTCTACCCCCAATGTTTGGAGGAAGAAGAATGCTATGTAAATAAAAGTGTGGGAGAAAGGGATTTTTTTCTTTCTGTACTTATTGCCAGAAAAGCTTAATGGTGTTTTAAAATTGATATTACACTTCAGAAAAGGGGTAATGCATCTTTAAAAGCTAAACTACATCTTCTTTACTTTTATCAAATTCTCTATAAATCTTTCATGACAGTTTATTTAACAAAGTGTCATTGAAACTGTATAGATGATTGATGTGACCCATGTAAGATCAACATGAAATGTTTGTAAATGTCAGCAAAATGTGGCCATCTAAAAGCATATAAGGATGGAGTTTTTATGAAAGTGAAAAACAAACAGAAAAATGTTTATCTTATTCTTTTCTTTCTGGTATGCAATTACAAATTCATAGAAGAAGTATTGTATTTGATTTTCATTGCAGTTCATGTCATCAGAGGTCTAATTTGCTTTTGACATCTACCCTTTCAAAGCTTTGGTCTCTTACTCATTAGATAAGTTTTCTCTATCACCTATGGAAAAAATAACATAGGCTCATAGCTTCTTAGAAAAAAAGACAATTATTTTGAAAAGTATCAGCATAACATTTACCAAAAACTTTACGTGCACATTATAGGAGATTATCAACATGGAAATGTCATTGAAGAGTTGCCATCTACACATGTAGACAAAAAAGCATTGTTGATTTTTCATTTCTTTGAAAACATTTATAACATAAAAACAAGTGTTTTAAGATAGAGAATGAAAGAGAAGAAGAAATAACGGACTGAATTATAAATATTATAGAGAGGAGTACCTTACAATTCACTCTAAACTGAATAGTTTCTAATAGTTTCTTTGTACTTCTCTTTGATGCATTTTTTTATAAAACAAATATTATCCTTAGAATAGAGCACATTCCTTCTTTGGGAATGATGTTTTGGTTGTTATATTTTTGCGTTACATTGGCACTAAGCAAAATGAATAAAGTGAAATCAGTGCAGACAATGAATAGGAAATAAATAGTAGAGGATACAAAACTGAAACTTGAAAATTAGTAGGCATCAATAAGTTTTTCCCATTGAAATGAGAAAAATTTTGCAGTTGGTGGGGGTGGGGTGGGTTTATACATGTATTGTTCACCTAACTGATACATTCCTCATTCCTTTTTCCAAATAATTACAGCAGTCTACAATTACCATGAAGATTTGCAGAATGCCTAATCATCAGTACAGGCTGTTTCCTATCACAATAGTTATATATATATATATTTGCCTAGTAAATATTTTAAAATTATATTTGGATGCCTTGCTCATTGTGTGAAGGTGGTAGGAAATTCTTGGTAATCATACAATGAAACCATTGCTAACTGGAGAACAGCTACTTTAAATCATCAGGTAAACAAATTTCTCTGGGAAGTTTTACTAAGCTTTGAGGAGGACATGGAAAGATAAAACAATCCAAGAAGCATCTTGGGATCAGTGTACATTTCTTTTCTATTTTATTTGCTCTCTGCATCTCTGGAATGGTATAATGGTTATTTATGTTCACAGTTATGACCCTAAGTTTGAATAAGATCTTCTTTCATCTGAGAAAGATCCTAATTTATTTATAAACTTGTATTTACAAAAGTAGGAAATTGCTCTCAAATATTTTGTAAAGATTGTAAACCACAGGGCTTTTAGCATGATTAAATTGTCATTTTTGAACACATTGTGATGACAAAGCTCTATAATAGGCACTAACTATAATATCCCACTCCCTGAACATCCCTGATAATTATTGTACTTTGCAAAACATGTTAACTACCTTTCAACCTATTATAGATGTATGATTATCTTTTCATGGATATGATAATATTCAAAGAACTGTACTAGACATTGTGGGGCTATATGTAGGCACAGATTTAGTTCTTGCTTGACCCTTGATGAATTTAGTAGGGGAAATAATTCATATATTTATATATTGATTTCTTAAATAAAGGGAAAGAAGTGTAAATGCCTTTAGATAGGTATAAATAAATAAAGATATGAGGTACCAGTTAGAGAGGTCATAGAAGGATTAGTAGCTTTCAGCTGCTAATAACAAGAAGGCTTATAAGGAAGAAAAATGACTGAAAGCCAGTCTCTTATTTAATAATACAACTATATATTACTAAGAAAAGACCTGAACTCAGTATCACACTTTCTCTTGACTCTCAATTTTCTACAACTCATAATTCAAAACTAAAAAAATTTTAAAATTTTAGTTTGTCATTTCTTTCTGTAAGAAAGAATATGGGTGGTTCTTCTCTGGGCTTTTCCATAACAATATTTGAATTTTTACTGTAGTTAAAGTATATAACTTGAAATATAGTGAAGATTTAAATTCAAAGAGAGAGGTACAGCTAGCAAAATAGCTGATGATGTCATAAAATTCCACTAAATCAGAATCCACAACTCGGGATTATTGGTATATTTGGAATTCTTTTATACTTTCAAAAAAAGAAGTAGGGACAGACATTTGCATGGATGCCCATATCCAAAGAAGAGGTGAGCTACATTCATTTCCTTTGCAAATCCCCTGTCTTGACACTGTCGAGCATATTTGCACATTTCCAGCAGCTTAGCTTTGAAAGGAGCCTGAGGTGCCTACCTCATCATGTTTAGATGTTTGGAGCAGCCAAGACTAGGACTTTGAACTTGCGACATTGCTAAGTAGTGGAGTTCACATCTGGATACCATAGTGTATGACAGATACCTAGAGGCTCTTTGAAGCAAGGGGTGCCAAATACAAGGAAATTGACCAGAATTTTGGCAGTTGTATACATAATGCTGTGGGATAGCAAGTTGATGACTTAAGTCTTCCATGCCCTAACTTGAGTCATAATGGCTTTTAAAAGATGGTTCAGACTGTTACATTGGAAAGAGTTCCCTCCTTTTAATCTCAATAAATGTTTTGCTTTAATATATTCTTTTTTCATGATTTCTCAGAAGATATGACCTGAAGAGCCTTATATTTGAGGCTTTCTGTATAGTAGATTAAAAGTATAGGATAATGTATTTGTTTTGCCCATATGTCATTGGTTTCCTATACCATGAACCATGAACGTAAACATAAAGAGTTTAAAAGACTCATTTTATTTTGCTAATCTTGGGCAGGAAGGTTGGGAGGGTTCAAAACTGTGCTATGTGGTTCCCCACAGGTGTACACTCTATATGAAAATCTGACATTGTAAGTGAGATGAGGAATGGCTACATGGATAAATTGTTGGATGGTAGAAGTGGAGTAGGTACTTTTACAGTGATAGTCTATGGTTGGCGAACCTTCCTCAAAGTCATATAGCTGTTGTCACGTTACTTTTTACATGTTGGGGAAACTGCCTTCAAATACCTAATTGTAATTTAGAAAACATTCTAAGGTTAAAATCATGGTGCCAACATAAATGATGCAGGAACCTCTTTTCTTTTTTTCCTACCTTATCTATTGTTTCATGTTAGCAGCAGCTGAAGTGATTAGAAAATTCCAATTCTGCTTAAGAATGAAAGATTTGAAAGAATTACTAGAGAAATCCTTGGTTACTGCATTCTTATTCACAGAATATTTTAATCTAGAAATGTATAGTAAATATTGAGTGGTTTGGGTCAAGTTTAGCAGTGCTTGGTTAATAAAACAGAATAGACAGGGAGACTATGGCCCCTCCCCTCCCATAGCAACTGTGAAAGTGCTCTGTGCTTAGAAGCTTATTTCTCTTCAGCAAGAGCATGTTCCTGGCTGAGCCCACCACTGAGGGTGGAGCTGCCACAGGGGCATTTTGCAGGATCAACTGCTGGTGGCATGAACAGGTGGGCAGGACCTGATGTCCCCCTTCCCCCATACACAAGAGCTGTGCAGAGAGACCACAACCCCTCCCCCCATAGCAAGAGCGAGAGTGTTTGGTGCTGAGAAGCCTGTTTCTCTGCAGTGGGGGCACATGCCTGGCCAAGCCCACCACTGACAGTGGAGCCACCACAGCGGCATAATCCAAGAGGTTCATTAAATCTGCTAAAGCACCTCAAACGCAACTCAGGACCAGCACTCCTCTCATTGACAGATCACTGACTGATCTTTGGGGACTCAAAGACAGGTTGATAAGCCAACGCTAGCACACTCAGCTCTCAATTGAGAGGCCTGATGAGAAGGAACCAGTGAAAGAACTCCAGAAATATGAAAAATCAAAATGAAAGGTCATCCCCAAAAGAAAACAATAACTCCTTACCAATGGATACAAACTTAAATGAAAAGATTAAAATGAAAGATGAAGAATTTCAAATATGGTTTGTAAGGAAGTTCAATAAAATGCAAGAGAAAATAGAAACGCAACATAAAGAAGTCACAAAACAATGCTGGAAATGAATGAAAAAATCTCTAAAGAAATCAAACTATTAAAGAAAAACCAAACATAACTTCTGGAAATGAAAAATTCATTCAAGGATATACAAAACACAGTTTATGTAAGAAAAGCTTTAAGAATAGTTTAGATCAGGCAGAAGAAAGAATTGTAGAGCTTAATGATAACACCTTTGAGATAAACAAGTCAGTCAAGGAGAAACAATCGAGAAATAAGAGGAATGAACAAAGCCTACAAGAAATGTGGGATTATGTAAAGAGGCCAAACATAAGAATCATATGCATCCCTGATGGTGAAGAAGAAAATACACAGGGTTGGAAAATTTCTTTGAAGGAATAATCGAGAAAAATTTCCCTGGCTTTGCTAGAAATCTAGATATCCTGATACAAGAAGACCTCCTGACCTCCCAGGAGGTCAAAGGACTCCTGGGAGATTCATTGCAAAGAGGCAATCACCATGATATATAGTCATTAGACTTGCCAAAGTAAACACAAAAGAGGCACTCCTACAACTATCAAGGTGAAAAAATCAGGTAACTTACAAAGGAAAACTTATCAGACTAACTGCAGACTTCTCAACTGAGACCTTACAAGCCAGAAGGGATTGGGGCTCCATTCTCAGTCTTCTCAAAGAGAATAATGGCCAGCCTAGAATTATGTATCCTGCAAAACTAAATTTCTTATATGAGGGAGAAATAAAGACCTTATCAGACAAGCAAACACTGAGGAAATTTGTCTCAGGACCAGATCTGCCCTGCAAGAAGTACTCAGAACTGCATTATACACTGATGAGCACAATAGACACCCAACTGTGTAAAATCACCCAAAAGATAAAGTTCAGAGCCCAGATACCACAATGGCTCAAGAGGTAAAACACAGCAATAAAGTTCTACTCAATAGGATGAACATAAATCCACCCCACTTAACAATTCTGTCAACAAATGTGAATGGCTTGAACTCCCTACTCAAGAGATATAGGCTGGCTGAATGGATAAAAAATGTAAGTCAAGTATCTCCTGTCTCCAGGAACACATTTCACCACAAGGACTCATTAAGAATCAATGTGAAGGGAAGAAAGCAATATTATATACAAATGGAAACCAAAAGAAAGCTGTTGTAGCCACTCTCATATCATATAACATAGACTTCAAATCAACAAAAGTAAAGAGGGACAAAGTTGGTCATTATATAATGGTAAAGGGAGTCATTAAAGAAGAAGACATAACAATTCTAAATATTTATGCACCTAACACAGGAGCACCCAGATTCATAAAGCAAATCCTACTTGATCTAAACAAAATGATAAACAGCAGTACTGTAATAGCTGGGACTTCAACAGCCAATTGACATAATGGGACAGATCCTCCAAACAGAATGTAAACAAAGAAACGATGGACTTAAACAGAACTCTAGAACAAATGGGCCTAACAGACATCTATGGAACATTCTCCCACAAACCACTGAATATACATTCTTTTCTTCAGCTCATGGAAGATTTGCTAAGACCGATCACATTGTAGGCCACGAAACATGTCTCAAAAAATTTTTAAAAATAGGAATTATACCATATATCTCCTCAAACCACAGTGGAATAAAATTAGAAATCAACTCCAACAGAAACATTCATCTACACACAAATTCATGGAAATTAAACAACCTGCTGCTGAATGATAGCTGGGCCAAGGAGAAAATTAAGATGGGAAAGAAAAGATTCTTTGAACTAAATGATAAAAGAGACACAAGTTATCAAAATCTGTGGGATACAGCCAAAGAAGTCCTGAGAGGAAAATTCATAGCCCTAAGTGCCTACATCCAAAAGACAGAAAGATCACAGATCAACAATTTAATGAATCATCTCAAGGAACTGCAAAAGGAAGAGGAAACCAATCCCAAACCCAGCAGAAGAAAAGAAATAACCAAGATCAGAGCAGAGCTAAATGAAATCAAGAACAAAAGAATTATACAGAAGATTAATGAAACAAAAAGTTGGTTCTTTCAAAAGATAAACAAAATTGACAGTCTAGATTAATCAGAAACAGAAAATAAAGGACTCTAATAAGCTCAATCAGAAATGAAAAAGTAGAAATCATAACTGATACCATGTAAATACAAAATATCACCTTGCAATACTATAAATATCTCTATGCACATAAACTTGAAAATGTGGAGGAAATGGACAAATTCTTGGAAGAACACACACTCCCTAGGCTCAATCAGGAAGAAATACAATTCCTGGACAGACCACCATCAAGTAACAAAATTGAAGCAGCAATATAAAATCTTCCAACAAAAAAAAGTCCGGGACCACATGGTTTCACAGATGAATTTTGCCAGCCCTTCAAGGAAGAACTGATACCTATACTGCAGAAAGTATTCCATAACCTCAAGAAGGAAAGAATCCTCCCTGAATCGTTTTATGAAGCCAATATCACCTTGATTCCAAAGCCAGGAAAGGACACAACAGAAAAGAAATTATAGATCAATATCCCTTATGAATATAGATGCAAAAATTCTTAATAAAATCCTAGCAAACCGAGTTCATCTGCACATCAAAAAAAAATAATTCACCATGACCAAGTGGGTTTCATACCAGAAACACAAGGATGGTTCAACATATTGAAATCTATAAATATAATTCACCATGTAAATAGAAGGAAAAATGAAGGCCATATGATCCTCTCTATAGATGTAGAAAAAAGCATTTGAAAAAAATCCAGCATAGTTTTATAATATGAACACTTAACAAAATAGGCATAGATGGAACTTACCTCAGCATTATAAAAGCCATATGGGACATACCCACAGCCAACATCATACTGAATGGGGAGAGATTGAAAGCATTCCAGCTTAGAGCTGGAATCAGCAAAGTTGCCCACTATCACCACTTCTATTAAACATAGTGCTGGAAATTCTGGCCAGAGCAATCAGATAAGTGAAGGAAATCAAGGGTATCCAAATGGGGAAAGAAAAGGCCAAACTATTGCTCTTTGCTGATGATATGATCATATATCTAGAAAATCCCAAAGATTCCACCAAGAGACTCCTGGATTGATAAATAAATTCAACAAAGTCTCACGTTACAAAATCGATGTATACAAATCAATAGCATTCACATACGCCAACAACAGTCAAGCTGAAAATCAAATCAAAGATTCCCTACCTTTCACAATTACAACAAAGAAAATAAAATACTTAGGAATATGTGTAACTAAGGAGGTGAAAGAGCTCTACAGGGGCAACTATGAAACACTGAGGAAGGAAATAGCAGAGGATATAAACAAATAGGAAAATATATCATGCTCATGGATTGACAGATCAACATTGTTAAAATGTCTATATTACCGAAAGTGATCCAAAGATTCAATGCAATCCCCGTTAAAATACCAACATCATTTTTTTTTTTTTGCAGATCTAGGAACAATAGTTCTTCACTTTGTACAGAACCATCAAAGACCTAAAATAGGCAAAGCAACCTTAACCAATAAAAAACAAATCAGGAGGCATCACTTTACCAAACTTCAAGTGATACCACAAGGCTATAGTAACCAAAACAGCATAGTACTAGTACAAAAAGAGACATGGATCTATATGGATCAGAACAGAGAACCCAGTTATAAAGCAAGCCTCATATTGCCATCTGACATTTGACAAAGCAGACAAAAGCATCCACAGGGCAAAATAATTTCTATTCAATAATTTGTGCTGGGAAAATTGGATAGACACATGTAGAAGGTTAAATCAGGGTCCGTACCTCTCACCACTCACAAGAATTAATTCATGATGGCTAACAGACTTAAACCTAAGACATGAAACTATATGAATTCTAGAAGAAAATGTTGGAAAAACTTTTCTAGATATCAGCCTAGGCAAAGAATTTATGAAGAAGACCCCATAGGCATTCACAGGAACAAAAAAATTTAACAAATGTTACTTGTCAAATTAAAAAGCTTCTGTGTAGTGAAGGAAACAATCAATAGAGTGAATAGACAACCTACAAAATGAGAGAACATATTTACATGCTATACTTCTGATAAAGCATTGATAACCAGAATCTACAAAGAACTTAAACAAATCAGCGAGAAAGAAAAATCAAACAACCCAATAAAAAAGTGGGCAAAAGACATGAACAGAAGCTTTTCAAAAGAAGATAGACTTGTGGCTGATAAACTATAAAAAAATTCTCAAATTCTCTAATCATCAGGGAACTGCAAATCAAAACCACAATGAAATATTACCTTACTCCAGAGAGAATGGCTTGTATCAAAAAGTCCCCAAACAGTAGATGCTGGTATTGATTTAGAGAGAAGGGAACACTTTTACAGTGTCGGTGGGACTGTAAAGTAGTACTACCTGCATGAAAACTAATATGGAGATACCTCAAAGAGCTAAAAATAAACCTATCATTTGATCCAGTAATCCCACTATCGGGTATTTAACCAAAGGAAAGAAATCATTTTATCAAAAAGACACGTGCACTCAAATTTTTATACCATCACAATTCACAATCAAAAAGATGTGGAATCAACCTAAGTGCCATCGATACATGAGCAGCTTAATAAAATGCAATATACATATACCATGGAGTACTACTCAGCCATAAAAAATGGTGAACTAGCATCTTTTGAAACAACCTGGATGAAACTGGAGATCATTCTTCTAAGTGAAGTATCACAAGAATGGGAAAACAAATACTACATGTACTCACTATTAAATTGTGACTGATTTAGCAATACCTATGTGCACATATATAGTAGTAAAACTCAATGGAAATGAAGCGGGTAGGAGGAGGGAGGAGGGGACAGGTAAATTCACATGTAATGGGTACGACATACACTGTCTTGGTGAGGGGCACACTTTTAACTTTGTCTCAAACTGCACAAAAGCCAATCATGTAACCAAAACATTTGTACCCCCGTAATATTCTGAAATTAAAAAAAAAATCCAAGAAATGGAATAGAGCATAAAGAAAATACCATGAAATATATAAAGGTGATGATTTAAATTTGGTGTTACAAATTATAACAAATTACACATTAGAAATTAAATTTGATTTTACAAACATTACTGGCTACAGTAACGTTTTAAATACTTGGATATCACTGGGAGCTCTCCTCATTTTTTGACTACATTTGTGGCTTAGAGAGCTATTCTCCTTTTTATTCATCTGATTCTTTTTTTATTATTGTTTCTTGGTGAACCATTTGCTATTTGTCCTTATTCCACTTTTTAACTGAGAATGTCCCACTTACTTAACACCAAATTCTTCTTTTAAAGTATGAGAAACTCTGTTTATTTTGATGTCAGTTGAAAGCATAGTGAGAATAGACCCAATTTCTTTTTGAGCTTTTTGCTAAAGATATAAACTCATCTCATTCCCAGTGAAGACATCTGTAGAATATTATTCTACATGCTGGTTTAAGCATTTTATTCCCAGCAATTTATGCACCCACCAAATAAGGTCAGGTAGTGGATCTTCTCAGCATGTTAAAGACTTGTATTCCAAGTCTAATAAAGCCTATGGTGGAAATGTAAATTAGTGTAGTCATTATGGAAAACAGTATGGAGGTTCCTCAAAAAATTAAAAATAGAACTACCATATGATCCAGCAATCTCACTAGTTGGTATATATCCAAAGGATATGAAATCAATATGGTGAAGGAATAGCTGCACTCCCATGTTTAGTGCAGCACTATTCACAATAGCCAAATATGGAATCCACCTAAGTGTCCATCAGTGGATTAATATATAAAGAAAATATGGTATATATACATAATAGAATTTTATTTGGCCTAAAAAAAAGAAGAAAATCCTGTCATTTGAGACAACATGGATGAACTTGAAGGACATTATGTTAACTGAAATAAGCCATGTACAGAAAGACAAATATCACATGATCTCACTCGTATGTGGAGTCTAAAAAGGTCAAACTCATAGAAACAGAGTAAAACAGTGGTTACCAGAGGCTGCAGAGTGAGGAGACTGGGAGATTTTGGTCAAAGGACACAACATTTCAGTTAGGAGGAATAAGTTCAAGTGATCTGTTGTACATCATGGTGACTACAGTCAATAACGATATATTGTATATGCAAAAATTGCTAAGATAATAGATTTTAAGTGTTATCACCACAGAAATGTGAGGTAATACATATGTTAAATAGCTTGATTTAGCCATCACACAATGTATACTTATATTAAAACATCATGTTGTACACCATAAATATATACAAGTTTACTAATCAATTAAATAAGTCCAACAAAGCCTAAAAGACCTAACTCTTGATATAACCCTTGTCGTTTTCAATGATTTTCTTGCCTAAGTAACATATGATAGAGTTTCACAATGGACATGGCATTTATCTTTCTATTTAGATAATGTCTTTTCCAAATACAAGCTGCATAGCTAGTCATGTTATATAATATCATCGGATTCTTGAAGACATATCACATGTAGCATATTAGACAATTTGATATTGTCTAATATATTAGAAATTAAAGACTTGTTTCTTTATCTAACCTGTGTGGTTTAGGAAGGGAAAGGTAGCTATAAAGTGATAAGGAACAGTAGTTTGGTGAAGACATATTTTAGTGTCCTCCATTCTGAGTCCCCAGTGAGCCTCACAAAGATAATGTTGGAACAGAAGATATAACAATAAATTTATATAAAGTTACTTGGGAAAATTAAATTAAATTAGATCATTTCATCATTCAATAAACACTAATTAAGAATTTGCCATATGCCATGCATTCTACTAGGCTTTGCTGATGTGGAAATGTGTATATACACGTATTTTGTGTGTGTGTGTGTGTGTGTGTGTGTGTGTGCGTGAATTTTCTGAATTTTACTAGAGCTATAATTAGTGCTAATGAATGGTAAATATTAATAATTAAATAAATATTTGCCATACCCAACCTTGAGAGTGGGAATTGAACAATATCTGTTTCCTACCTAAACTGTTGTCTTTTTCTATACTGACAGATGCTTTCGGTCGGTTAGAGATTTCATTGATATTCTGCTATGGCACTGTTAATCTTATTTTGATTGAAACAGGGCTCTGGACAGCAAAATTGATGGGTGCTTACAGCGAGAGTGTTACAAAAATGTGGTAAAATGCTTCATGTTTAGGTGTGCCTGGGGCAAGAATTATGATCTTTCTTAAAGTTATAGTTTAGAAAATACTCTACTTATTGTGCTTCTTTTAGCACTGTATGGATTATCAATCTATTTGTTTCAGCACTTTTAATATCTATATTTTGATTGACACAACTCTTCTCATTTTCAATGATTTTCTTGCCTAAGTAACGTATGATAGAGTTTCACAATGGACAGGGCATTTGTCTTTCTTGTTAGGTGATGTCTTTTCCAAACAGAAGCTGCATGGCTGGTCATGTTATATAATAATATTATCAGATTCTTCAAGGCAAATCACATGTAGCATATTTATTGTATAAATTAATTTTAGGACAGTTTTGTTAGATATGAAATATAAGGAGGAAATAAATTAGAAATTAATACAATGTGGAGGGATGTTATACTTAATTAAAAATACACATTATATGTGAAAGATAAAAGAAATTTTTTGTGGTGTTATAGTTTAGCCATTCTTCTAGCCCTTTGCTATTATCTAAAATAAGGATTTGAACTAAACCAAAAATCAACTAAAAACTCAGTAAGTATCATTAATTTGCAGGACCCAACCCTCCAAGTAAGTATCATTATTACTTGAACTGAATTATAAACTGAGTTAAATTTTTAATCCAGTGATGCAATTAGAACTAGCATTGAACATATATATTTTCTATAATTATTAAACTAGAACAAAACCAACATAATCAAAATATTCTCTAACTTCAGCAGATACCTCACACATTCCTAGCATAAAATATTTTTATAGTATCCTTAAAATATGTTTTAAAGCAAACTCAGAACACCAACAATGTTGTGTTTTGCCACCATAATATTTTATTTATAGTCAGTGCCTGACATTTTTCTCTTTACTTCAGCTTACAATAGCTCTTAATTCACTAGTTTTAATTAATATTTAGAATACTGAGTAACTTAGACTAGATTGATATATAGCTTGTAAAATGCCAGTCTTATTATTTGGATTTCTGGTACTTTTATTTATTAACAAAATTAGATTACCTTTGGTTTAAGTTCTGCTGTGCTTTTTCACCTAGGAAATATTTTGCTCCCTTTATGAAACTAGGAATTTACCACAGTAAGCATAGGAAACAAAGATCAGTTTTCTAATGATTTGGTAAGACACTATTCAGTATTAGAACTGTGTGTCTCTGAAAGATAAATAACCCTCAAAAAGTTATGAGAGGTATAGTGTTTAATATTTATTTTTTTCCTGAAAGAGAGAGCATAAGTGTCTTTCCTTCTTTTTTTGTGTGTGGGGGACAGAGTCTCACTCTGTCATCCAGTGTGTAGTGCAGTGGTATGATCATGGCTCACTGCAGTCTCAAACTTCTAAACTCAAGCAACCATCTTGCCTCAGCCTCCCAAGTAGCTGGGACTACATGTGCACAACATCATGCCCAGCTAATTTTTTTTTTTAATTTTCTATGGAGACAGGGTCTTGCTGTGTTGCCCAGGCTGGTCTTGGACTCCTGACCTTGCCCTTTTAAAGTACTAGGATTCCAGGCATGAACCACTGCACCTGGCCAGAAATGTCTTTCTTAAAGAGAGACAGTTGGCAAGTATGATACAGTACTCTTCATTTAGGGAGAGATATTATAATAAGACAACTTTTAGTTGTAAATAGCAGTTATGATTTAAGTAAAGACTAGTGCCCTGAAAATTTCAGTTACATAAGAGTAATGAGTTTGAAAGATCTATTGTACAACATGGTGACTATAGTTAATGACACAATGTATTGTATTCTTGGAAATCATTTAGAGAGTAGATTTTAAGTGTTCTCACCACAAAAAAATGATAAATATGTGATGTAATACATATGTTAATCAGCTCAATTTAGCAATTCTACAATGTTGACATATAATAGAACATCATGTTGCACATGATAAATATATTCAACTTTTGTCAGTTTAAAAATATAATTAATTGATTAATTCATTTAAAAAGAATGAAAAAGAAACCCAGAATGAATAGGGGTTATTACATTATTCACTGTTCTAAGAGGATTGGGACACTGAAAATAGCAAGGTCTCTCTGAGCTTCATTTATAAATGTGGGCCTGATGTAATCACTAAGGTCTTTATAAGAGAGAGGGAGGCAAAATGGAAGCAGTGATGTGATTGCTGGCTTTGAAGATGGAGGAAGGTCCATGAGCCAAAGAATGCAGGCAACCTCTAGAAGGTTGAAAAGACAAGGAAATAATATTTCCCTTAGAGCCTCCAAAAGGAAGTCAAGCATGTTGACACCTTGAATTTAGCCCAGTGAATCCTGTTTCAGACTTCTTACCCCCAGAACTATAAGTTAATAAATTTGTGTTGTTGTAGGCCACTAAAAAAAACAGACCTATGTCCTATGAGGCAAAAACATTAGAGTGATAAATGATCACTAAATGTCAAGATACAGTACTCTTCTTTTGGACATATCCCCACTACACTGCATTATTTAAAATAAAATATTCCAGACATAATTTAATTAGTTGAATTACTACCAATAATAATTATTCTAAAAATCTGTCCATATGGATTTTTTAACTATAATACATTTACAGTTAGTTTCTTGGTCATAAATAAAATTCATGTAGGTTTGATAGGGTTTAGAGGGGGAAGATTTGAAGAAGGGTTGAAAATGAACTCTGAATTCTGGAGCATGGACACGTTGAATATCAATTGGTTTGCCAGCAATGTTAACTGAACCTGATAACCCATGAGAGATTCTATTTTTCAGAAACAAACTCAAATACTTTTTCTGAGGGTTAAATTATAGCTAAGGAGAGTGACATTAATTCCCCCCCACATACACATTTAATATTTTGTTTTACAGTATTAAGTTTATTACCCACATTCCAAGTAGTAAGAAATACTGCCACTTATAAGAATGTTTTGCATTAAATTTATATCACAAATATAATACCAGCCTATTACCTATTTGAAGGAAATCAGTATTTTGTAAATTAAAGAGGATGATAGAAATAAAACCGGATAATTTTCTTTTCTGATAAAATAAATCCATTAATATTGCTATGTTTATATTCCAGCTAATGACAAGCTCAGGCTAATAACCAGTGGCAATAGGCTGTAAGATTGGCTAGTGGTCAATATTTGATGTATACAAAAGCACAGTTTATACTAAACCAGTTGAATAAACCATGGAAAATAGTAGAAAATTAGGAAGTGCAATGTTTATTTCACATAAAAATGGGAGGTATTCTTATTGGTCTTTTGTTTGTCTGCTTTGAACGTCAGCCAGATTCTCAAGTTAGTTTTGATTATGGGCTTGTTCAGAAGCCCATAGTAAAATAGTAATAATACAGGGAAAGATTAGCCTGGCTCCTCTACAAGGCATGTACACTCATGAAAGTCATCATTTTTATCCTACTCATCTTTAAAAACCAAATCAAACTCCACCATCTTTGGTCTCCTTAGGTTGAATATTTCTCTCTTATGTGATCCATAAAATACATGATTTATGTTAGTTCTATGGTCATTTGTATGCATGCTTATCTTTCTCATTAGATTGTGAGCTCTGATCATGTATTATACATCTTTATATTCTCCATAGAATCTAATCCCTTGCCTTGTAAATAGTGAGCACTCAAACATTTTTATGGAGTTGGGTTTCTATGAGTCATTTGCTGAACATCAGTAGCAGGACAGACTCACACAAATACACAGGCTTGTATGTTATGCCTCTCTTCTCAATATGTACAAAGGGTTAATGGTATCTTCTAACAGTTTATAGTTCATGGGAAAAATGTGTTTTTGCATCTGTTTGCTTGTAAAAAATGGCGTTATTATAGATCTGCCATGTTTTCTCCAAAATAGCCTTTTGGAAAAACATGCAGTCTGGAAGTTATGGACACCTTATTTTTCTACATTTAAAGCTTTTCAAGTGTTTTGAATGATCCACTGTATTCTCTGATATTTTCACCTTTGTGTGTGTGTATATGTATTTGTGTGTGTTAATGTATACACACATAGAAAAACAAGTGTGTGTGTGTATAACTTCTAAATGACATGCTAAACAAATAGTTGCCTTCTATAGGCTTGGAATGGATATTTTTAGTTCAATCACTTTGGCTATGCTGAAGCTCAGCAATGATTCTCGATCTTTACGATAATTTTAAAACTTACTGTGAGTTGGAGAAGGGCCGTTGAATTGCCACCACTCTATAGTTGCATTAAGATTAGGTAAAATGTTCATCTCTATCAAACATTTATTTGAATGGAATCTATCAACGTATAGTCATGGTTTTCTTTCTTTTTTTCTTTTCTTTTTTTTTTTTTCTGGCTTACACCACAGAAATTTATTTTCTCATGGTTCTGGGGCCTGGAAGGCAAAGATCAAGGTGTTGTCATGGTTGGTTTCGCCTGAGGACCCTCTTGTTGGCTTTCGAATGGCTGCCTTCTCAGCGTGTCCTCAAATGGTCTTTTCTCTGTATGTGAGCACCCCTGGTTCTCTTGTGTGTCCAAATTGCCTCTTCTTATAAAGACAACAGTCAGACTGGATTAGGGTCTAAAAGCCTCATTTTAACTTAATCACTTCTTTAATGGCCCTATCTCTAAATATAGTACCATTCTGAGGTACTGGGGGTTAGGACTTCAATACATAAATTTTGAGGTGACATAATTCAGCCCATAAGTTTGTTTTCAAAATTATTGACCCAGGATGATAACCCATTTTTGATTAACCTGTTCATAGCAGCTCAGTAAAAAAGGCCTATATTCTTTCCATTGAAAATGATTCCTAACCTGTGTCTTTATAAAGAGCACATAGTTTTCTAAGCGTGCTTGGAGCTCTGTGGATGGGCAAAGAAGAAACATATGGAAGTAGCTTTCTCCAAGCTACCACTGTGTACGGTTTTCTGTTTTGTAGTGTGCCTGTTGGCACTGTTGGCAGTTCAGCACCCTGGGAAAGGCATTGCTTTCAAACATGAGTAATTGATGAATTGTATGCAATATGCAAATGTGAATGCATAAATCTCCTGAATGACAGCTTAATTTATGTGAGCTTTTAAGAATGTGGGATTAGATTTTAATTAAATATCTTCAAAGGCACCCTGACTTATTCAGTTTTTTGGCTGCTATCTTTAGAAAGAAGTGGGGCAAGGTTTAAATCATTATTTTACACGTATTCACATTTTTCTGCTAAGTGGTCATTGTTTCATAGAAAAATAAAGGTATTTAAAGAAGAAAGGCATTTGTCTTTAATTATAAAATGCTATTTTATTATAATGGCTGCAGTTTGTCATATATGATAGATATAGGAAAATATATGTGGTTTGAAAATTAATGTCTTAAACTTCAAATAAAATTCTTAAACATATTTCAGATACTACTGTATCTTTAGTATGCAAAATTAAATAATGGTAAT
>NW_012148141.1:820230-821377 GCF_000956105.1 Propithecus coquereli | reverse complement strand
CAACACCATCAATAAATGGGCAAAGGGAATGAACAGAAACTTTTCAAAAGAAGACAGAATAATTGCCAGAAAACATATAAAAAAATGCTCAACATCTCTAATCATTAGAGAAATATAAATCAAAACCACAATGTGATATCACCTAACCCCAGTGAGATTAGCCTCTACCAAAAAATCCCAAAACAACAAATGCTGGTGAGGATGTGGAGAGCCAGAGACACTCTTACACTTCTGGTGGGACTGCAAATTAGTGCAACCTCTGTGGAAAAGAATTTGAAGATAACTCAAAGAGCTAAAAATAGAAATACCATTTGATCCAGCAATAGCACTATTAGGCATCTACCCAAAAGAGCAAAAGATATTCTATAGTAAAGATATCTACACCCAAATGTTTATGGAAGCAGAATTCACTATTGCAAGGATGTGGAAACAACCCAAGTGCCCATCAATTCATGAGTGGATTATTAAAATTTGGTATATGTATGCAATGGAATATTACTCAATTATAAGAAAAGGTAGTTATCTAGCACCTCTTATATTTTCCTGGATTGAACTTGAGCCCATTATCCTAAGTGAGGTATCACAAGATTGGAAGAATGGGCTCCACTTGTACTTGCCATCAAATTGGCACTAACTGATTAACACTATGGTGCTCACATGGTAGTAATATTCTCCAGGGAATAGGGGGATGGAGGGGTAAACTCACAACTAAAGGACACGGTGAGCATTGTAGAGGGAAAAGGCATGCCTCTAACCCTCGCTTGGGTGAGGAAAAGACATAAAATATAACCAAAATGTTTGTACCCTCATAATACCCTGAAATAAAAATTAAAAAAAATGTCCTTTAAGATAAACATTGCATGATCTCATTCATATGTAGAATCTAAAAAGTGGATCTCATAGAAGTAGAAAGTAGAATAGTGGTTACCAGAGGTTGAAGAAAGGAGGGAGAAGAGGATAGGGAGAGATTGATCAATAGGTACAAAGCTATAGTTAGGAGGATAAGTTCTTGTGTCCTATTGTACAGTAGGATGACTGCCATTAATAGTAACATATGGTATATTTTATACTAGCTAGGAGAGGTTTTTGAATGTTCTCATCATGAAGAAATGATAAATGTTTGAGATGATGAATATGTTAATTTCCC
>NW_012148141.1:816125-819736 GCF_000956105.1 Propithecus coquereli | reverse complement strand
AAAGTGTAGTTTATTATATCTCAAACAAGAAGCAGTACCATTAATCGAAGTATGTGCCTAAACTATTGACACAGCTTTGCCATCTCAATGGTAGCTTGTTTATGTCAGCAGTGAAGAAGCCTGGAGAGCGAGTGGTGATAAAATTATGAAAGGCATTTTCCACAGCTTGTTGAGAATTGAATATTTTTTCTTGCAAAAAGTGGACCAAAACCTGGAAGAAGTGGTAGTTAGTTGGTGCAAGGTCTGGTGAATATGGTGAATGATAGTTTCCAAGTCCGGCTTCTATAGTTTGAACAGCGTTGTTTGTATGACACGTGATTGAGCATTGTCTTGCCAGAGGATTGGCCTGTCTCTATTGACCAATCTTAGTTGCTTAATGGAAAGCACCCTCATCATTCCATCCAACTGGTTGCACTACACATCCGCTGTCATTGATTGACCAAGTTTGATGAAGCCGTAGTGGATAGTATCAGCACTGGACCACCAAACAGATACCATTACCTTTTGTTGATGAATATTCGGTTTTGGACTGTGTTTCAGCACTTCATTTTTATCCAATCATTGTGCCAAACATTTGGGATTGTCAAAAAGAATCCATTTTTCATCACACATCATAATACAGTGTACAAATGGTTCGCCTTTATGTTGTGACGGCAAAGAAAGGCAAGCTTTGAGACAATTTCTCTTCTGATGCTTCTTTGATTCATGTGGTACCCATCTATCCAGCTTCTTTACCTTGTGGATTTGTTTCAAATGGTCCAATATTGTTGGAATAGTAACGTCAAACCTTGCTAATTCACACGTAGGTTGAGATGAATTCACTTCCACTACAGCTTTCAGCTCATTATTATCTATCTTGGTCTCAGGTCGCCCACGTGGCTCATTTTCAAGATTAAAATCACCCAAACGGAACTTCTCAAACCATAGAGGTACTATATGTTAATTAGCCGCATCCTTCCCAAACACTTTGTTGATACTTCAAGCTGTTTGCAACATTAGTTCCACAACAGAACTCATATTCAAAAATAACACAATTGTTTTACTTATCCATTGTTTCACAAAAATTGCTCTAAAAAAATATGAAAGGTAATCACAAGCCAAACCATGTGTTTGAAAGAATGAGCATGTACCTTCATAATAAAAACAAAACAAGAAGCGTCAAAGAGAAATATCAGAGGTATCAAATGTCAAACTTACTACTTAAGGAAATCGAATATTTTCATACTAAATAATCTAATATCATTGTAGTGGTTAATTGCACACACTCTGGAATTATACTTCACAGCTCCTAAATCCCAGCTTTGCCACTACCTGCTGTGTGACCTTGGGCAGAGCATTTAACTATGCCTATGTTTCTGAATTATTGTTGGAATTACATGTCTTAATATAAAGCACTTAGAAGAGTGATTGGCATTTGGTAAGCCCTATGTAACCAATTGTTATCATTCATTTCCACTACTATTGTTAGCGGCCTCTCAGTGGAGGTTTTTCGAGGTTGTTGGTGATGGTCATGAGAAAAGAATTTTAGGATGCACCACATAAACCAAGCAAGTGACAGGTTTTTTTTTTTTTAATTGAAAGTGAAAGGGGGGGCAGAGAGGGGGGGTGCTCAAAAAGAGCAGCTGCCCTTAGAGGAATCATTTTTTTGGTCTTTTGAAGTCTTACTAATTGAAGGAAATAATACTAAAGGCTAAGGGGTTGGTTTTTACTAAGAATTTGAATAGTAATTCCTAGAATTGTGTTCCCTCCCATTTTCGTACTTTATATGGTTTTTTCGGAATTGTCATGGTGATTTCAAAGGTGGTGAAACTTTAAAACCGCAATGTAAATGATATTGTAATTAGCCAAAGTTCATGCAAAGTGACAGAGATAGCTGACAAGCCAGTTGAAGCCAGTTCTTGCCTGTGGTTACCAGCTCTACTCATCAGCTTCTGCCTAAGGGTTTTTTAGTTTATTACCTGCTCCCAATCTTTAAGGCTCTATGTCTGGTCTCAGCCCTGTCTCCTAGTCTCCTACTCTAATACCATCGTATTCTCATTTTTATCTGACAGACCTGTTTCCTAGCTTAATGGCCCCATGACAGTTTCGTTCCCATCTCCATAATTTTTTCTGGAATGTGCCTACCATGTATCCTCTTCCTGTCCAGATTCTATCCAATCTTGAGATCTGGTTAAGGGCCCCTTTTTTCCATGAACTATTCACTTATTCCGTCCTCTGTACCACCTCCATTTTTCCTTAGTTTTCTTCTAGCACAGCATTTGTTGTTTAATAGTTTCCTTATTTATTTTACGTGTTCCAAGCTTACAGGTATGCAACTTATAGTCCATTTATTTGGTGTCTGTCATGCATGTTGACTTAAAAATTACTATTAGCATGATGCCCCAGCTTCCTTTATCAAATTTGACTTTATCTAGGTTTGGTATATCACAGAGATACAGCATGTTTTCATCCCCAAGTGAGATGGCCATATACAATTCCCCTCATCAGCCCCCTGCTTATTCTGGTTCTGTTATGGTTGGAATTGTTTCTTCCACTCTGAGGAGGTGCTTTTCTATTTATTAGAAATGAAAGAAGGAAAGGTTGTTAGTATCGTATCAAGATATAAATTCATACAATATAGTGGATATAGAATTAGACAGAGCAGGGCTACAATTCTGGCTCTGCTGGCTGGCTATCAGCAAGTTAATTTCTCTGAAGCTTAGTTTCTCATCTTAAAATAGGAATAGTAGTACCTATGTCATGGAACTATTTAGAGAATTAAATGAAATTGATGTGAACCTTAGCATAGTGCCAGATACATAGTAGGTGTTAATTTAGTGGTAATTTTTCTCTTCATGAATCATCCAGAAACAGTAACAAAAGTCATAATAACAGGCTACACAATGGAATCAAAGCCCTCTATTACTGAGATCTGGAATGGAAAGAGTTTCTCCAGGAGCAGTGTGAGACTAAGTTTTCTTACTTCTGCTCTGAAGGTACCAGAAAGTATAGATACATAATTTTAACACATGCTATTATTTTTTAAAGGAAATGAAAAGGACTGAGATAAGGATGCATCTGTTTTGGGCTTTTCGAATCAGAACATGGAAATTAGATTGTCTCAGCTTTCATAGCAGAAGACAAACTCTACTCAACTGTGGTCGTATTGGAATAGGACACACTTTAAATGTAATCTTTCTGGCTGTAGTCACTTCACCTCTGGGAATAGCCTATTATATACTCTTTCCTGTTCAATTTTATGGAGCAGGCATAACTTTTTCTATAATTTAAGTCAAGCTACATATATCGATAAGGTGCTATTCGAGGAACTGTGATGGGCTCAAGGATGAAGTAGATAAGCCCCATGCAGCACTGGCCATGTGGGCCTAATGTGGTGAAGAGATCTTGCAGAGAACTTTATACCAGCTGGGTTTTCACTTAATATTTATTTAACTTGATATTTAAATCCCTGAAGAATAAAGCTTGTTTGTAGTGCACATTGAAATGTAAGACTGTTGCTTGTATTCATTTATCAAGATAATCCTTTTATAAACGATAGTCTTACATTGTAAAGTACTTGATGAGATTTTAGTTTTAGCAACTTCTCTCTGCATCATAACATATATTTTAGT
>NW_012148141.1:799554-804758 GCF_000956105.1 Propithecus coquereli | reverse complement strand
TTTTTAGTAGAGACGGGGTCTTGCTCTTGCTCAGGCTGGTCTCGAATTTCTGAGCTCAAACAATCCGCCCGCCTCGGCCTCCCAGAGTGCTAGGATTACAGGCGTGAGCCACCGTGCCCGGCCTTAAGGATTACTCTTGATTTATAATTGCTTCCAAATTAGAAGCTTTCCTTTCTGGGTCAACTTTTAGAACTCACTAGTAGTTAATGAGTGCCTACTATAAGCCGGACACTCTTTTTTAGCATCAATGATGGATGTAAGTAAGTATAAAGATGCAGGCATGCTCATAGAACTTGAAATACAGTTAGAAAATTAAAAGATTAGTTAAATTTTAAATTGGGGAATTACATGAGATTATCAGATAAGGACATAAGAAATGTCACAATGTGGATGAGTGGATGGGTGAATAAGTGTTGTAACTTCAGAGCTTTGATTGGGCACCTAACTCCTAACCTGCATATCTTCTCAACAATGTATTTAATATCATATTTTTTTCTGGTATAAACTACTATGCATAATTCTTTTCTACCTGTGAATCAACAAGTGCCACCTTATTGGGTGGTAAAATTCTGGACTCATTTGGCAAATAAGAATTCAAGCTCTGTGACCTTGTGCAAGATATTTAACCTATTTTCATGTTTCTTTTCTGGAAAATGGGACAATAATAGTACCTACATCATAAAATTAAGATTAAATAAAGTGAATATGTATAAAGATTAAGATATGTAAAAGATAAATGTTAAGTGATTATTCTCATATTTTATACTATGTAATATTATAAAACAAGGAATATTTTAATGTATAGATAAACTATTTTATTTTCAATTATTATTATGATAGATCTTTAAAATGGAAAAGTATAGTATAAATGAAAGAAGTGAAATGTTTATCAAAATTAGAACTATAATAAACCAATTCTTTAATACATCAATCCATCCTTACTAAACAGGCAAATAAAATTGAATGACCATAATTTCAGCATGTGGCTGAACAGTAACATTGCAAATATATTTGCATCACGGGTAGATGATTTACAAGAACGTTGATAGTTACGTTCCTGGCATAGATGCAGTATTAGCAGGTTCATGTTTTGTAAAGGACTCCTATTTTTGCATATCGCATTATCTGTACTTCCCAGTGTGGGATTGTACTTTTTGTGAATCATTCCTCAGAATTGTTCCTGCTTAGGAAACCAGCAGTTATTAGCAGTCATCTTTGACTTTATGTCTTTACTTTGGATTTTTAATTTAAATACGTTTTTAGAAGAATCATACCTGTTTTATAGTTATGAATTGAAATAAATTTTAATGAAATATCAAATTATGGAAAGGTGATCTAAACTATCTTACTTGTGTCAATATTTTCTCTTTTGTACTTGGATATTAATTTTTGCCTGCCTGTTGAATAGCATGTCTCTCAAAAGTATATGATAGATTCTGAAATATTTAAGTCAATTAACTCTTTGTCACTCCCAATGTAGTCAGTTTTGATTTATATATTGCTTATAAATATTTATTTCTGATTAAAGAGCCTGATTATTAAGTTAATTTATGTTTCTTTGACCACATATACTTACAGATCTTTAAAAATGATCAGCATTTTAAATGTTTTCATCATATCAAAAATCATATCTGACAACGTTGTGCATTAGCTGCCAATGTGTGCATAGGCAGTTTGTTTCTTTTGAAATTTCCTACCCACATTATATATATAAAAAAAAACCTTTGGATTTGAAATAGCCAATCCTAAGTGGAAGTAAGGACATCGTTGTTTACAATGCAACTTGTTTAGCTGCTGTGCTTTGACATTTGCGGACAGGTAACATAGAGATAAAGAGAATTCCTGATAATGTAGGAAGGTAAATGAGAAAACTGAGACTTCTAAGGGATGAGAAATGCTATTGAATTCTCCATAAGCCATTCTGATTGGTATTTCCCCTTCCAACCCCATAAAAAAGAAATGAAAATTTGGCTAGTATGGAGGCAGGGGAAAGGCTACATGGTATTATCACAAAGGTCTTATAATATTAAATCAAAATAGATGAGGCTATTTAGGCCAACATCTTCAGATTACAAATATAGAGGCAGGGGGTCCAGAGGGGTTAGATGACTTGTCCAAGATCATACAGATAATAATGTCAGTTCCAAATCTGTTTAACTATGCTCATTTTCACAACTACTAAATGTTTAGGGAAATAGCTTTTCACATGTTTTGGTTCATAAGATATATTTTTCATAGTTAAGTTTTGCTAAAAATCAGATCCTTTACAATTTCTTCCTTCATGATTTTTAATTGCATATATAATGGTTTTATTTTCAATTATATAAAACATGAAAATGGCAAGCTCAAAAATTATTTGATTTAGAAGACATGACCACAATGCTTTCCTTTTAGACAGTTGTGTGATAGTAAACAACTAGCTGGGGGTGGGGTGGGGTGGGATGAAGTCTTGTTATTATTTGCTGATTTCCATGGTGTAAATACTCCCACTATGGCAAATTTTAAGCTATCAACTCGGGGTGAAGTTGGGAGCCGATGCACACAATTTGTGCTTCAAGTGGGTACAAACTGGTTAAAGCACTTCACCGCTTTCAGAACACAAATGATAAACTGGGAGTCCAGTCAAGGATTTTTTTTTTTTATCTCACTTGGATCCTGATTTTTTTTGTCTGCATTCTCTTTAAACCCGATGTCCATTACGTTGGTAATAGATTACTATTTCTCCGTATAGTAAAGGTACTACTTTGAGTTCTAACAGCTTGTTCATAGGAGGATGCAAACCCTAACATTAATCAGTATATTTCAGGAGGAAAAACAAAACAAAACAAAAGAGCAGGAATTTCCTAACAATACATATAGCAAGATTTGGGCAAAATCCCCATGCCTTTGACTTTAGGTTCTAAATAACATGACATACTTCCTTAAGGAACATCTTTTATCCATATCCCACACTCCTACTCACCCCTTCAAGGAATAAAACTGTAGAAAACAATGCCATTCAAAGTAGAAATCTTGAAAAATAAACTATAAACTTCCAGTTTAATGTTTCAGAGGACGGAAACATCTTGTATTCATTGCAATTTATCTGGAACACAACTTACTTAGACTTTCTGTGGTACTCTTAGTCAGAGGTGATTAACCACCAATTTTAGAGCACCAACAATTGCACAATGTTAATGTTTAATTAGCAAAAGGGAAGCACCTGTAGTGCGGAGGAAGAGACTCCAAGATTAGACTATACACATTCAGGCTGTAACAAAAGACAAATTAAATGAGCATACTATTTATCTTCAGAGAAAATATATTCAATATATACTTTAATATATATTTTAATATATACATTATATATAATAGTTGCTAAATTGTTAAATAGCCTCAACTCAAGGGAAGTACAAGCAGTAAGTAACCTTTTGCATGTATATTTCATTGTTGGCTTTTTGGCAATAAATAGCGATGAGGCAGGTTTGTGAGCTTTCCTGTCCTTCAGCACAAAGACAGGCTGGTTATGCTTAGGACAATTAGACAGATCTATAACACCTTCAGTTTAATATGTCATGCTTTGCACTTGACATGTCGCCTCTCACCAAAAAAATTGATTTGTCTTCCCCCACCAAATTCTCTTCTTCATCGGCCTTCCTGTATTCAAATAAAGATTATTCTAAATGCTTTCATAATACTTTTCCTTTGCTGTTACTTTCACATTTATAATTATCCTTTTCCGAAAGGCTAAAAAGATTTAAAATGATTATTCTTGGCAGGAGGCCAAAGGTGAAAAACCCTGTTGTGTTTAACGTATACATTATAATGTGCGCAGTTGTGAAGAGTGGTTTTGTGAAATACGTAACCACAAAAATTTAAAGGAAGCTATCAAAGAGTTTGTATTCTTTAATAGCTAATATTCATTGAAAAACATCTCATAATACGTTATATCTGAAGGGTAAATGAATAGTTGAAGTTAAACACATCCACTAACTCTCTGGAAGACAGGAAGATAAAGGATACAAGAGCCTCTCAGCAAGGGTTTACGAAAATGAAAAACTCCTTCCTTCCTCACTGTTACTTTGCAGCTTATTTGGAATGATTAATTTTGTGGCTTGATGTAAATGGAGAATTAAATAGAAACTCTGTGACCCTACTGACCTTGCTGACCAGTTGAACTTGCTTCCCCACTTTTCAAGCTAAACTTGTGTATAGCTTTTCTAATCAAATGCATTTGAAGCAAAATCAATCTTTTTACCTAAATAGGAAACTCAAGAAAAACAGTTTTTAGTTTTC
Organism: Propithecus coquereli; assembly: GCF_000956105.1. Classification (NCBI taxonomy): domain Eukaryota; kingdom Metazoa; phylum Chordata; class Mammalia; order Primates; family Indriidae; genus Propithecus; species Propithecus coquereli. Next base: position 800,483 of record NW_012148141.1, on the reverse strand, counting down.
ATATCTTGCCAATTTTCAAAAAAAATAATTCCCCTTCTAAATTTAGATTATAAAAATATTCGGGGTGCTTCTGTCCTGTCACACTAATTGGTGACCCTGCTACCTGTTAATTCTGGTATTTTAAACCAGTTAGGGGGGAAGTTCATGAGGAAATTAATACATTTGGCTCTTATTTCAATTAATGTCTCCAAAGCTCCAAAGAAAGCTCACAAAAGTGCTTACATTAACTAGCACAGTACAAAGTATCCTAGCAAAACACAGTTCTTCTTTCCTCCCTCCCTCCCTCCCTCCCTTCCTTCCTTCCTTCCTTGCTTCCTTCCTTCCTTCCTTCCTTCCTTCCTGTTGATGTTTACTTTGTACCAAGAACTATGTTAGGCACAATCAAGCAATACTTAGACAATAAGATACAGTCCAATCAAGCAATACTTAGACAATAAGATACAGTCCCTATCAACAAGAAACTTAGAGCCGAGACAAGTAGCTACATCCTATTTACATTTAATTTTTTACAATAAGCAGAGTAGGGCAAACTGCTTGCTTTACTATGGTGCTGAGATGAATTAATTTACATTCATAAAATGCTCATAAGGTTGAAAGTGCTGTACATATGCAGGGAATGCCTGAGGATGGAAAGAGGGTTAGGGTGAGGGTCATCACAAGCTCTTTCATAAAGCAGAGCTTTTATGGCTTGGTGCACCCCATTGATGGGATTCAATTGCCAAAAATATTTCATAACTTTAAATCTTTCATGGTTTCCACCTCGAGAAATGTTATTTCTTCTCCAAAAGGACAAATAATTGACAGGTTTTTACTACTTAAGACAGCCTTTAAATTGTATTTAGCAATTACATAACAGGAGCATGTTAGTTGAATTTATCTTAGGAAAATTATTCAGTGATGAAATTACTTTTCAATTCAGGATATGAAGG
>NW_012148141.1:796887-799504 GCF_000956105.1 Propithecus coquereli | reverse complement strand
AGTATGATTATATGTGACTGGATTTGGAGGACAGGAGTTGGGGATCATTAGCCAAATAACAACATCAAATACATTAATATCAGCTTAGATCAGAAATAAACTCTGACTAGAAGCACATTGAGTTTCTTAATATATATTATTCACTCAGTAAATATTAATAGAAATACTTAGAATAGTTCTATAGGAAAATAAAACTGTACCTTAAAATGTGAAAAATTCAGTCAGCCATTGTGTCTTCTTGCTATTTGTTGTACATAATGATTTTTATCCGAGATGTTTCAATTGCATGGATATAATCATTGTACAGAACACATTTCTTAACAGAATAGCTGAATTTCTCAGTACTCATGTAGGTATTTTGTTGCAACACAGTTGCCACCTCAGAATGTTAACTCTGTGTAGGAAGGGGAGTTTTGAAATACAAGGACCTCTAATTTCTGTACAAAACAATCTCTGTGCACCATGATTTCTGTAATAGTGGCTATAATCAATATTTAAATAATCATTTATACAAAAAAACAATATTTTATTCATTAAAATGTTTGCTTCTATATGAAAAAAGAAACAAACCTTTATTTTGGCAGCAAGCATTTCCAAAGGAAGCAAATGTTTTAGTCATTGTGGCCAAAATAAATGTTTTCTTTTAGGCTGTTAAGGCAGCCAAATGTTTTCATAGCATTTTCAAAATGTTTCCACCCTTTATTTTCACAGAGAGAGAGTCTCTCTCCTTCCCACCCATCACCCTATGGAAATAGTTTCAGAAAGGATTTTGACCACAAAAACAACGAAAACATTTTGAAAACGTTGCCTTTATAAGTGTTAAAAGGATGTTCTCAAAGTTTAAGGAAGAGAAAACAAAAATGACAGTGTGGTGCACTTGAAAGAATACTAGAAGCAGCAGAACTAGATTCTAGCTTTGACTCTGCCTTACTTGCTGGGTAACCTTTAACTGATCACTCACTTGTATGAAATGTTATCTAATCTACATTCTACATGTACTTTTCATAAAAATGATACTCTTATAATGATTATATGTATCCTTTTTTTTTTTTTTTAAGAGACAGGGTCTGTATTGCCCGGGATGGAGTGCAATGGCACAATCATATTAATAGCTCACTGTAACCTCAAACTCCTGGGCTGAAGAGATCCTTCCACCGCAGCCTCCCAAATAGCTAGGACTATAGGCACGTGACACCATGCCCAGCTTATTTTAAATTTTTTTGTAGAAGCAAGTTCTTGCTACGTTGCCCAGGCTGGTCTCAAACTCCTAGCTGCAAGCCAGGATCCTCCCGCCTTGGCCTCCCAGAATTCTGGGATTATAGGGATGAGCCATTGCGCCTGGCTGTATGTTTTTTAACATCAAAATATCCACTCTCTATATATTTTTAAAATTTATTTTATTGTGGTAAGAGCATTCGACATAAGATCTACCCTCTTAAGAAAATTTTAAGTGTCCAATACAGCATTATTAACTACAGGCACGATGTTGTACAGCAGATCTCTCCAATTTAGTCATCTTACATAACTGATACTTTATGCCTATTGAACAACTCCTCATTTCCTCCTTTCTCCAACCCCTGGAAACCACCATTCCACTCTTTGATTATATGAGTTTGCTATCATTTTTGGTTTAAGACTATTAGGCTGCTTATGGAGTTCTAAGGAGTTTAACTCAAGTGGTACTGATAAGAGATTTAAGAAAAGCAAAATGTGATGCCCGTTATATACTATACTACAATGAAAGCAAAATGTTGCAACAATTAACTATACCAGTTGAACAGTTCTAAGATTCTTACTAAAAATAGCTGCCAAATTATTGAGCACTATTGTTAAAGAGCGCATATCAGGCACTACTCCTCAGGTATATTTTGTCTCTCTCATGTATCTGTGTACGCACATGCGTGGGTGCATGCGTGCGTGTGTGTGTATCTTTACTACAACTCTGTGTGGTAGGTGTTAGTACTCCCAATTTACAGATCAGGAATATGAAACCTATAGAAATTAAGTGACAGCTGGTATGTATCAGCTGGTACAGCTAATAGATAATGGGTTCAAAACCTGGTCTGCCTAATATTAAAAGAATTTAAAACTGCTTCTGTGTTTCTTTGTCTCACAACTGTAGCAGATAACAACGTTTATAATAGTAACGCAATAGATAGGTGAAGGGTATGAGCTGGACAGTTTCATCAGTTCCTAGAGACGTTTTCACTTGGACTCTAGAATGGGACTAGGATAGAAGCAATCTTGATTGCCCTGACAAATGGTCTGTCCAAAGCTAGGCCCCAAAGTCAAACTCTGATCATAATTCTTGGAAATCTATTTGGTGCTTTATGACTTAGAAGGCCACAAGGTGCTCTGAGCCCATTAATGTGGCCTAAATGTAGAGGGTGATGGCCTGGCCATGGTTGTTGATCTCTGCCAGGTTCTGAATGGCAGTGAAACTCCTATGGCTGCAAAAGAGCAACTAATATAACACGAATATAACAAAGTTACAGGAAGATGTAGCTGTGACATTTTACATACGTGGAACAAAGCTTTGGCAAATGAAGGAAGGTAGCAGGGACTGGCTTTTTAAAATTTAAGGATTACTCTTTTTTTTTTTTTTTTTGAGACAGAG
>NW_012148141.1:780133-784941 GCF_000956105.1 Propithecus coquereli | reverse complement strand
ATAAAAGCAAAAACATAATAAATACATAATCTCATTTCTCATTTATAAATACAATTTCCTCGTGTAAACTTTGAAGAGGTTTTTAATAATCGTTTTACTCTCTTACCTATATTTGAGGATAAATTTTGTGGTTTCAGGTGTTAAACAGTGAATATAAAAGTGTGAATACATTTACTCAATAGTAAACCTATGGTTTTACAATTTGAGCTGTGTCAGGGCATTTTTTTAACCTTGAACTAGACTGTGGGTTTAGCCATCAGGAATGTGCCCATCCTATTCTTACAGGCCTTTATAGGACATAAATCTGAAGTTAATTATTTATATGTAAACTGGTAAAATTTTGTTCCAAGCTTATCTTGTATTAGAAATAAATTTTAGGTACTTGGACCATGTTGCTATTTTTATAACATTGTCTTGTCGCTAGTAGAAATTAGAGAATCAAATTATCCTCAGTAGTATCAAAGAGATTCTCAACCAAAATGGAGACCCACAAGAGCCATGGCCATTATTAATTTCGTTTAGCTTCGGAAAATGGCAAAACAGTCTACTGTGAGTCAAAAGTACTCATGAGGAAATGTTATAAAAGCAGAATCTTAAACAAGCAAATTACATTGTTTTATTTTTTTTCTCATGGTTAAACAAAAGATGTAAGTAAAAGGTATGAGGAGAAAATACTATATTTTTAGGAAAGAGTTCTCTTTTATAGAAAGAGTTTATTCATATTGAGTCTTTGGAAGCTAGAAGGAAATAAGAAAATAATCTTTGTCAGCTGTTGGATTTTGGTAGGTTTATTTACTTAAAACAGTGAAGAAAAAAGATTTTTGAATTAACTGAAAGTGATACTGTTGCTGACTTGGAAAAGCTAAAAAAAGGAAAAACAACTTCACTGACACCTTATCAAATAATTTAAAACATTATCAAAGTAATAGTATGGTGCCACCACTATTATATAAAATGATAATCTATTTAAAGTGGAAAATTCTGCTCAAAGATATTCACATGGCCGTTTCGTTTTTCTTTTCGGACATTTTATTATGGAGGAGTTTAGAGAGAGGAGTGACCAATTTCTTACTATTCCTCCAGTCAAATCATTTTGGCACCCATTTAGCAGAAGAAGGGTAGAGAGGTCGAGTTTCTCAGGGTCACAAACTGAATCAATGGCACAGGTAAATTCAAGCAGAATTTCTGAGTCTACAGTCCATTGCTGGCCTATGGCATTGTGCTGCCTTCTGGAAATTATAATTTAGGAAGGAACAGGACTTTTTTTTAAGGTGTATTAGTCTATCCAGTTTTCTGGGCTGCACTGTCTCAAGATGTACTTGTGATCTTTTTAATCTACCCAAATATATCTGGTTTCAAAATGAAAGTAAGGGAAAATGAAAAAAAAAAAAAAAAACGAGAAAACAACTTATTTATTTTTAAGTTGTAGTAAAATACACATAACATAAAATGTACCATCTGAACTCTATCTGAACTATTTTTAATTGTATAGTTCAGTAGTGTTAACTATATTCACATTGTTGTCAAAAAGATCTCTGGAACTTTTTCATCTTGCAACATCTAGTTGCTCATAAAGCATGTCCACTGCCATGGCAACCTTAAAGATCTTCATGCTCATTTACTAAAGTCTAGCAACTTATCCATAGTTATGCCATAATCAACAACAAAGAAAATTAGAATTTAGTTCCCTATTTCCCAGTCACATGCTATGATCTATCTTTTATGAAAATTGTCTTTATTATTTCAAAGAAGGAAAGAAATTTAGGCAAAGGTTTTGGAGGAGAAATGCCTTAAAATGTTTTTCTATCAAAGTAAGAAATAAGTAAGAAAAAATAATGAGAAAAATCTGTGTGTAAACATGAAATGCATTACAGATATATTAAGAAAAATACTATTGTGAAATTAAAATGCAAAACTTGAACTCTTGAATCCTACCTTGGCAGTAAGGACATCTCAGGATATAAATTATGTGGTATAAATGTAGGAAATGGTTGGGAGAGTTGGTAGCTCTTTTCAGTACCAGCATTAAGGTTAGAAAATTACTTTTCTAGTATGTAAACTGCAGGATGTAACTCTATTGTCTAGATTAATAACTGCAAACAGTAACAACACTCTTTTTAATATATTAAAAATTGTGGTAAAATACATATAACTAAAAATTTACCATGTTAACCACTTTATTTTTAAATTGTACTAAATTATACATATCATAAAATGTACCTTCTTAGCTATTTTTAAGTGTACAGTTCAGTAATAGCTATATTCACATTGTTGTGTAACAGTTGTCTGGATGTTTTTCAACTTGCAAAACAAACTCTTTAGGCATTGAATAACTCCTCATTTCCCTTCCCAGTGGCCCCTGGCAACCATGTTCTTACTTTTTGTTTCTGAGTTTTATTACTTTAGGTACTTCATATAAGTTGAATCATATAGTATTTGTTTGTGTGTGTGTGTGTGTGTGACTGCCCTATTTCACTTCGATGTTGTAGCATGTGCCAGAATTTCCTTTAAGTTCTTTAGCACTTTTAACTTTTCAAAGCAGTTTTCAGATATATTGACTAATTATATACAGCTATCAGGTGAAGATAATGCTACAGCCTTATGTATACATTTTGTGTTTTATTTTTTTATAATTTTCCAGAGAACAAATCCTACAACTTAATATAACTTAAAATACAAACTAAAATAGACAGATGAAAAAGTGAAAAACTAAGCATACTTTGGAGTTAATGAATCATTTGTATTTGACATATGGTTATAATGATCAAATTCATAGATTATTGGAGCCAGGCATGGTGGTGCATGCCCGTAGCCCAAGCTACTTGGGAGACTGAGCTGGGAGGATTGTTTGAGTCTAGGAGTTCAAGACCAGACTGGGCAGCATAGTGCAATCCTGTCTCAAAAATTCATAGATTGTTTAGTTTATATCTCTAATCTTAAAGAGGGAAAACACTTGTACAATAGTGATGTCATTTGCCCAAGTTCACACAGCTCAATATGGCAAAACTGGTATAATAGATTTCTGTTGTTACACAACTAATTGTCACCAAAGGCAACTTAAAACAACATCCATTTATTATCTTGAAGTTTTGTATGTCAGAAATCTGGATGGGCTTGACTGGGTTCTCTTTTTAGAGTTTTACAAGGCTGAAATTAAGGTGTCAGCCAGGCTGGGCTCTTATTAGAAGCTCTGGGGAAGAACTTGCTCACAAGCTCATTGAAATTGTTTGCAGAATTAGTTAATTGCAGTTGTAGGACTTATGTCCCTGTTGCCTTGTTGGCTGTCAGCACAAGGCTGCTATTGGCTTCCATCTCAGTCTATTTGCATTGCTATACAGAAATAGCTGAGGCCAAATATTTATTTGGCTCATAGTTCTGCAGGCTGTATAAGCAATGGTACCAACATCTGCTTCTGGCAAGGACCTCAGGAAGCTTCCAAGCATGATGGAAGGGGAAGGGGAGCTGACATGTCACGTGGCAAGAGAAGGAGCAAGAGACAGAAGAGGGGTGCCATATTCTGTTAAACAATCAGCTCTTACATGAACTAATAAAGAACTCACTCATTACCACGAATGGCACAAAGCCATTCATGAAGGATGGGCCTTCATGTCCCAAACTCCTCTCACCAGGCCTCACCTCCAACAATGGGGATCAAATTTTAACATGAGATTTGGAAGGGACAAATATCCAAACTATATCATCTTCCAAAAACCACCCGCATTTCCTGTCACGGCCCCCTCCATATTCAAATCAGTAGTTTGCACATTCTCTGATTTCCTCTTCACTTTTAAAGGGCTCATGGGATTAGATGGGGCTCACCTGGATAATCTTGTTTTTGATTAAGTTGGAGTCAAATGATTAGCTACCTCAATCACATCTGTAAAATCCCTTTTGTTGTGTAATGTAACATAATCTTAGGCATGATATCTTATCATTTTCACAGTTCTAACAATTAGGGCTGAAAATCTTGGGATGGTGGAGAATTTTGGAATTCTGCCTATTGCAACTGGAACTAGAACTCAGGTTTAACTTCCAGTGCTTTTCCCACTATCTCACATTAAATATCTAAGATTTTTTAAGGTATTTTTATTTTATTATAAGATGATAATTTTTATCCATGAAGAGTAAAATTTCAAAAGGATTTTAAATTAGCTAGGAAACTGGCTTCTGTGTTTATCCATTGAATGCATGCTTCCAGGCTGTATTCCTATCCATAGAGAAAATGCAATCAGGTTAATAATGATCAGCTTTCTAAAGGACTTGCTCAACTTTCTAAGATCTCCTAATCTAAGATCTCCTGATATTAACACCATGCTGCTGCATTTTTGTGATTACCCTTCAAACTTGAAATGTTAACTATCGAGATCATCAGGGATTATATGCAGACTGACAATTACCAATGGGACTTCATCTGTCACACATGGAAAACAATATTTTGGCGAGTTGTAATAGGCTCCCTAATGCTGATACTAAAGTGTCCTTTGCAATAACCATTAAAGAATGTATGTATGTGGGGGATGGACACGCTTGAAGCCCTGACTCGGGGAGGAGGGGACAAGGGCAACATACATACCCTAAACATTTGTACCCCCATAATATGCGGAAATAAAAAAAAAGAATGTATGTATGATAATACAAAGTAGATGGAAGTGGACTTTCAGAAAAACAGCAGCAGTTACTGCAGATTACACTGAAGCCTTCACAAGGCAGTGGAGCTTAACAAAACATGGCTCCGGGAACCCTAATAACTTAAGATGTTTCACAATGAAAGGGTTCTAGGGTCAAATACTATACTTAGCATATAATGA
>NW_012148141.1:776520-779042 GCF_000956105.1 Propithecus coquereli | reverse complement strand
TATTTATTAGAATTCATTTTATGACAAGTAAACTTGTTTAAAGGTGGTAACACCAGACCTACCGCACATTTCACATTTAAATAGGGAACAGAGTCAGATAAATGAGGTATAAAATAGATTCACACTTACATTTTCTATCAAATAAGTAGTCAACCCTTAAATTGTCTATGCCATCAGATTTCTTTTTTTATTGAAGAAAAAAACATAAATTCATCATTAGCAAGGGCGTGAAACATCACAATTTTAAAACATAGCTATAATTCAATTATTATAGTTATAACATTATTGCATAAACATAGATTGGTCTACATAAGCCTTGATATTGTAATGCATGACCCATTAACAAGTGGTGGTTTTTCCTTTATCCCCTCAACACTTTTATGTTAATCTTCTTAACTTGTCTAACTCTAATGGAATGCTGGTTTTGATGCTCTTAATATATGTACGTTTAAGTTTTAGATATGCTTATAAGATATGAAAAAGGGAGTAAATGGTAATAGAATAGAACTGATCTTGCCTCTGATGTGTTTTTTGTTCCTTGTATTGACAACTCCTACAGATATGATCAGCCCTACTTTAAGTTCCCATGAAGCAAGCGCTGATTGATGTCCAGTTTAACATAAGCACAATTTTATGAGAGTTACTATAGTGGCTAGGTCCAGCTTGAACAATTTCATATATGATTAATGTTAATTGCCAATTTTGCATGCATGACTTTTTTTCCTGATTGCTAAATTGATTGCTGCTGCCTTTGATCTGGTTGGGAGTACAATCCAATGCAATAGTTAGACAAGTGATCAGTTTGCCAACACTGAGAAAAGATGGATTCAGGTTGCTATGAGGTCAGAGTTTGTTTCTCTTCATAAACACTGAAAGGTCAGGTAAAGTTTAGCTATCACTGACACCCCTGAAATGTTGTAATAAATGTCAGACTTAAGAGATTATTATTAATCCACAAAGCAATTAAAAGTCTTACTGTTTTGGCAAAAAAGGATTTTTATTTAATTTCACAAGCACATTGAAAGTCAGAGAAGCATTCTCACAGGCAGGTAAACAACACCTTCAAAGCTAATGCCATTCTTGATTTTCTGGTTTCTAATGTAAGCTAAAAAATGACACATTCAGGGACTATCCCAAGGGATTTTAAATATCAGCAATAACTCTGAAAAGTGAATCCCAGGCCGTTGCTAATGGCTTTCACTTCAGGAATCCAATTGAAAGTGGTCTTTACAAGTTGCTGCTAATACCACCCTTAACTGCTACTATATTCTCAGCAATTTTCTTAGTCTGTCCCAGAAAGTCATTACGTTTCTTAAAAAACGTAGTAAGACAAGCTTTCACTGAAGAGGATGACATGACTTGTGATTCCTCATTAAATCAAGTACTGCTCATATGATTTATATTAAATAACTTGAAGGCCTATGACATAATTTGTTAACTAGATTTTTTTGGAATAACAAAATACCTCACCTTAGTCGCTTATTCCTTGATTCACAAATGGCTGATAACATGCAATAAAAATAAATATAATAGTGAAATTTCATAATCTTAATGAGCAACATATCAGCTACTGTGTCTGCTACAACTGGAATAGATATATCACAGAATATGTCACATCTTGTTGATACCAAAAGACCTACTGAATTTCCCTCTTAGGGAACTGCCAACTCAAGAAAAGTTTATAAGCTGCAAGATAATGCTCTAATGGTAATTTACTTCAACAGCAGAAACATGAAGTATTGTTGATTTATATTTCAAGCTGGTTTATTCTTTAATATCAAGAAGTTGAGTTACTATTTCATTTCTTGTAAAGAAGTTTACAAAATGAAGGGGAAAAACTATCAGGATAAACTATGTTAAAAGATGACCTGGACCCAGAGAAAATCATTATTATTTGGTTTGATTTCCCTCCAAATCATCTCTAAATGTTAGACGTATTGTTATTTCTATAAAGCTGAAGTTCTCAAAGATACAGCTGAGTTATTTAATAAAAATTTCACTATTGTATGGAATTGGTTGTCTTGTACCTTAACAACTTCCTTTACAGTGTACGTCAGCAGAGACATTTGGGTGGGAACTTTAATAAAAGGCTTGTTTTATTTTATAAAGTACAAATAACCTTGTAATTAAACTGAAAACAAATAATTGCCCAGAAGCAATTATCATTCAATTAAAGAGTAACTACATGGTTATTTGTGCCCTGTAAAATAAAGCATTACTGAGATCAGCAATGCAATCAATATTTTAGCAGAAACAGGATGCTGCAATGATGGACCTTTCAACCTATGCTGATTAAATTGTCATCCAAATAACAGTTTCCTAGTTAAATCACCACATGTTTGTTTGTCTTCATTAATATGTAAATATCTGCCTGATGCTAGCAAAGCTCTTAAAGATAAGAAGTATGGCAGCATCATCTATCAAGAATTATCTTCCCTAACTTTTTACAGAGTCCTCCACAGTCCTTTATCACATCGTCAGGCTTGTGTTCTTTGAAATGAAATGCAGGAATTTCACTGTTT
>NW_012148141.1:770380-772995 GCF_000956105.1 Propithecus coquereli | reverse complement strand
ATCTCTCAGGTCTTTACCATTCACCTCTGGCTGGGCAGGGACATAATCACTTCACATTCTACATAATCTTAATTCTGTGAGTCACTATCTCAGATCTCAGTAGCATATATTAATACTAGGGATCAAGTGTAGCTTTAAGAGCAGTGGGTACCTTAGAGCTTCTCGCAACAGGTGAGCTGTATTGCAAAGTGCTGGCCTGTAAATGGACTCTAAACTAGAAATTGATCCCTTATGGCTTTAATGGCTGCCATAACTATGTTAGGAAATTTAGTGGAGAGGAAAGAATTGGTCTGTTAGTAATCTGTGAAAATAAGTCTTTAATGTAAAATTCTATCACTCCTGGCAATTAAACAAGATTTGAAAGGTGAATGTAGGAAGTGACAATATTCCCCAAAAGAGCACATTTTTAACCTGATCTATGTTTGTCTGTTTTTCAACAGTTCAAGGCCTGGCAGGCCCCCTAAGCGTTCTTTGGGAGTGTTGCAGGACAATGCCCGCCTTCTGCCCCATGCAGTCCCAGGCCTCTTATCACCAGGACTTATCACTCCAACAGGTAATAAAATCCATCCGATGATCAGCCTTGTCTCTTCATACTGCCCAGCATTTGAAATAAACTAATATTGATCTAACTGCCTTGTCCTTCAGAGCTTTTCAAGCTCTACTAGAGGTTACATTATCGAATTTTTTGAGTACTCATGAAAACAACTTTTGTTACTCCAGTGACTCAAATCAAATGGACGTGATTTAAAAAAATAATTGTCATATCCTTGCAGAAAATTCCTTTCAAGGCCTTATTGTATGTATGTATGTGTACGTTTGTGTGTTGGGGATAGGGAGGGGGCACTGGCTAAAATGGCATCCTCTCAAAATCTCCTCTAGGATGCAGCACACCAGCTTACTTATATGTCTCAATAATATTCTTTTTGTTTTCTGGGGTTCTGGGCATCCATGTATGCTTTCCAAGTTATTATTCTAGATTAAAAGGTAGAAAAAAAATGTGTCCCTGGTAGAGGAGCCTTATGATTAGAAAAGAAAAAGGTGCAGGTGGTCATTGCCCTGAATGATGTTTTAGTGTTTTTCATCGAACACTGTGAAAACTGGTAAAAATACCAGTCTCATAAATTAGCAATGAACTTTTTTGATTCCCTAAAAAAGTACCTAAAATTAGACAAAAACACTTAAAAATACACTTAATATTTCTCCAATCGAAACTTCAAAAATCATTAAAGCTATTATATGGTAGAAAATGAATTTAATGACAATGAAATTTTTATATATACCTTCCATGATACAAACGTTTATAAAGCACCCACTGTGTTTTGAGTATTAATTCTTAAATAATGCAAAAATATACTGAGTAGTCGTCCTTGTCACAGTAGAATTAGGGAGAAAGGAATGTAAACTAATAATTGCATTAAAGTGTGATAGTGGCTATAATACAAGTACATGAAAGATGCTGTGAGATCACAGAGATGGAAGCAACTACATCAGTTTGGTAAGCTGGGAAGTGCTGAAAAACGTGGAAACTTTGAAGCTATGTCTTGTTGGCTGGGCCTTGGACAGATGGAGAATCAGGGGAGGAGCTTTCCGGGCAGGTAGAAGAGTACAGACAGATATACACTGAGGAGAATGAGCCCAGTATAGTAGAGGGAGTAGCAATTAAGTTGAAGAGATTGGAGCAGAGATTTGAGGTGGGAGACTTACAGGTGATGTGGTTAGAATAGAAAGGGGAGGGAAAAGCCAGCTTGTGAAACCTGCTTTTGGTTTACTATGTTAAACAGTTTACGTCTTTCCATATAGACCGGTGGTTCACAAAGTGTCTTTCAGGACTTTCCTTATGGGCTGACATGGAATTGGGGAAGCACTTCCAGGTTCCACACTTCTGCCTCAGTTAGAATTTTATATGTTCTAGTTCACATAGGATTTTGTTTTGTTTTGTTAAAAAAAAAGTAAACTTTTATAGGTAAGAGGAACCGTCGCTAAGAAAGTGAGTAAATGTTCTAAAAACAATTGCTATGGAGTGTATGGAGCAATGAAGGTGGTGAAAGACAAGATCGGTTGTTAAACTTCAAGGAAAAATAAGAGCCTGAATTAATTCAAATTCAATAGAATGGAAAAGAGGTTCAGTGTGCTTCAGTAATTAGAATTAATCATGTGATAATTGATTAAACATAGTGAGAGGGTGGAGTCTAATATGAATCATGTCTAGCTGGGTTGACAGGCTGGACGATGGTATCATTAGCTAAGATAATTTAGGAAGAGACTCAGGTTTTGAGGGGAAGAGCATGAATTTGTGGCTTTAAGTATTGATAAACAAATTCTGATATGATAAGAAAGTAGCCCTTTGCACATAAATGAATACAGAAGAAATAATAGTGTCTGAAATATATCATGCTGCTCAATAAATGATAATCTATTTCTTGGCTTTAAAATACATTGCCAGAGCCTAGAAATAGCACCATGTAAATAATCAAATCTGTGTCCCAGTTTTGAGGGAATGTGTAGATGAAAGAAAGAAAGAATTTTAAAATTGCCTTGAATCTAATCCAGTCTTGAGTAAACATTAGTAGCTTATCTGTCAAGGAAAAACTTTAATATATATTAAGTTCCTATTA
>NW_012148141.1:769576-770330 GCF_000956105.1 Propithecus coquereli | reverse complement strand
TCTGGAGAAAAGGCAACAAAGATGTATTGGGGCAGGTTGCCAGAATAATGCATTTAGACTTTATTTTGTATGCAGTCAGGAAGTATTGAAGTTTCTAGAGCTTAAGATGACATGATGAAAGAGATATTTCACCAAAATTCATGACATAGTTTATTTAGAATGAATTTGAACACAATGAAGCAACCTGTTACAAATAAGCAGGGCATGAAGGGATGAAGGGCTGAATTAGGGTGTCAGAAGTAGGAATGGAGAGAGGTGAAATATTGCAACACATATTACAATGGAACCTAAATATTGGAGACTGAAAATAAAAGGAGAGGACAAGGGGATAAGTTTATAGTTTCAGCAACTGAGAGTATTTCTATATTCCTGACAGAACAAGAGAAGAGTGGAAAATGGGATTTGGGGAGGAATATGCAGAATGTGATATGCCAGTGGGCTATAACTACATAACTTTCTATTCATTCCCTTAATATTAGTTATCCACAGTGATAGGCTCTGTAAATTGAAGAAAACCTTTATTTTAAAAACATTGTGTCTGACAGTGATATGATACACATTAGGAGGGGAACTGTTTATTTCATTTGATTTACTCTAAGATTTACTAAGGTGCGTTGATTCTACTGATGTTAAGAATTACAAAAGCAGGCCGGGTGCGGTGGCTCACCCCTGTAATCCTAGCACTCTGGGAGGCCGAGGTGGCAGGATTGCTTGAGGTCAGGAGTTTGAGACCAGCCTGAGCAAGAGCGAGGCC
>NW_012148141.1:763541-766101 GCF_000956105.1 Propithecus coquereli | reverse complement strand
TATCTTATATTTGTATGGAGCTATGTTGATTATAAAACCCTTTCACAAACTTAATTCCAATTAATTTACTCTAGAGGCCCAAATGTTCCAAAATTCAAAACAGGCATCTGAATATGATTTTTGCTCACTGATAAATTTAAACATGTTTGGAAGCAGATATCACAAAACCGTATTCACTAAAGAGTCAATCAGAAATTTTAAATAACAGGGCAAACACATATCTCTAATAACTAGACCACAAGTTCCTCAAAGACGAAACCTGTTCTAGGTTCTCACAATATATCAATGAAAAAAACAGGACAAAATCCTTGCCCTTGTCAAACTTACATTGTACCCTCTGTGTCACCGTTACCTAGCATTATGTCAGACACATATTGAGTGGGTACCTAGTGCATGTTTCTTTATTATATGGCTGAAAAAAATGACATTGTCATTGCGTAGGTGTGACTGCAGAGGCCTTTTGTTCTTAAGCAGATCTTGGAGCTTGTAGGGCCCCTAAGAGAATAAGACAGTGGCATCTACCCATAGTCTTCTTTACCCTGGTACATAGTCAGATTTGAGTGGATCATATTTTGAAGCTCCTATAATTGTTGTGGAATCTAAGTTTTAAAAAATGATTACCTGATGCAACTAACTCTTTCTTCATGTGTTGAAGGACACCATAGCAATCTCAGGAATATTTGGAAACTGTAGAAACAATGAAAAAATATTTCCTATTTATATTAATTGATTGATTTAATTGACCATTTACCAGACCCTACCATCTGCTAGAAACCATGAGAATTGCTTAGGATAAAGTTCCAAACAAAACCAGATGTGTATGCTGCCTTCATGAAGCTTAGATTCTAGTTGGGGAGACTCACAATTAATCATACCAACAACATAAAATTACAAACTGAGGAGAGTGTTAGGATGGGGAATATCGTCCTCCTGGAGTTTACAACATGTGCAGTAGATACTACCAAACCATTTGTGACATAAGCCATGTATTCTGTAATTTTTTCAAATCTTGGAATTTAACATAGAATCATTAGACTAAGAGGCCTCTAATGCCCTCCCAAACTAGGTCAGCTTATTGAAAAATAACTGCTGCAAATAGTGAGGACTGACTAAGAAATTTGGAACAGAACTAGTTAAATCTTATAGCTTTCAAAGTGTATTGTTAACAGCTGGTAGTCATATGGCTCATCATATGGAAGTGGGGGGAACATCAGGCTGCTTACTTCTGGAGGCAGCCTATCTGAAAGTGATCTTGAGCATGGAGATAGCACTGAAATGTTTACAGTGGAAAAGTACAAAGAGTAATCAGGTGGGTTTAAATAAAGTTAGCAGGCTTCAGTTCTGACAAATAGAAGAACACAATGAAGCACTCAGAAAGTAGGGATTTAGGGAAGATTTTTCAACAAAATAATGTGCCTTATCCTAATGAACATTATTCAGTGATCTTGGGATCCTTTAGGACATTTGAAGTAAATAGCATATTTCTTGTATCAGCATTCTTTAAAAGAGTGAGGAAGCCATAAAACAGGGCAAGGGCAAATAGGGTAACAACACTGAACTAAATAAAATAAATTATGGCCCAGAATCAAGTAGAAAGAAGGAGAGTCAGTTTATAAAATTGAAACATTAAATGAGAAAAACAGAATCTTTTGTGCTAGATTGATATACAATATTGATGTACAATGGAAGAAAATAACACTAGCACAGTGTATGAAAAATGAATTGGGTAATGGTACCTCTGTGTAAGGTTGCTAGAAGTTGTCTTCATTTAAAAGCAGAGTTTGTCTTACATTGATGGAGCACTTTGCTACTGCAAAGTTGATAGAGTGAGGTTTAACTTAAATTTCTTTGTGAACCAAAAGTCATTTTTGGAAATGTTCTCTATCTGAACCTTAGACACTTTTTTGCAGCTAAGCTTATTTAATATAGTATTTTGCAGCATTTTCTCAAAAGCCCTGTTATTCAGCTTTGTGAAGTGCATTTCTACTAAAAGGCAGCAGTAATATCTTAGGCAACATAAGAAAGCAGTATTAGAAATATATTGGGTGACTTGATCCTAATATTCTATGACTTACAAATCTCTTCATGTGGTAACAGCTTTCTAATGATGTTTTCAGTACACTAACTGCATTAGGGTACAAGATGGAGGCAACAGATACATTTTATTTCATTATTTTATGGATTAGCATTTGCAATTACAATTTCTGAACTGCTCATACTAGGGTGAAGAATGTCCGTATGTAATGGGTTAGGTTAACATAAGTTTAGCATCAACTCCTCAGTTAAAAATGCTAATCAATCTGGGAGAAAAGACAGCCTAGATTTCAAAGGTGGCAGGTTTTGTTAGTACAGCCACTCCAAGAGAGTGTGCTGCTGGTTATTCAGCCTGGTTTAAAAAATAGGTAGGAAAAATTTGGGAGGTTGAGGCCGGTGGATTGATTGAACTCAAGAGTTTGAGACCATCCTGAATAAGAGCAAGATCCCCATCTCTACTATAAATAGAAATATTAGCTGGGTGTTGTGGTGCACCCGTAGTCCCAGCTACTCGGGAGGCTGAGGC
>NW_012148141.1:750287-754310 GCF_000956105.1 Propithecus coquereli | reverse complement strand
CCTCTTGGTTATATTTCCCCTACATAATGAAACCCGATTTATTCAAACTCCACTAGTTCAGAAATTCTGGTAATTCAGACAGTGATTATGCTAAAGTCTCTGGTATTACTAAGAATATCTTATTTAGTAAATACAATGTATAAACAACAAATGTGTATATTTGTGTTTGTGTGTTTGTGTGAATGTGTGCATGGGTATAGGGTAATTAATATTTTTGGGAGGTTATTTATGTGCTTAAAATCACTTTAGCAAGATTTGTTATATATGTAATCAACATATTAATTACTGATGATTGGTCTTTATTCACTAAGCTAGGTCCCTTAGGATCTAATCATAACAATATTGTCATATATTCATTTAGATATTAGATTTATGTAACTATAGACAGATATAGTATTAAATAGAGATAGATACACATCCATTATTTTACTTAACGTATGTTTATTGAACATCTACTCTGCACCAAACAATATAAGAAAACATTATAACACTAAAATAAAATTCATTTGTGATTTAGAGTTTTCCCAAATTCTACCCAGACTCTTCCTTAGCTATCCCAAAATGATGAAGTTTGACTGCATTTTTGCATCCATATATTTAAACTACTGATATTCTCATTTCATATGTTTCTGTCTCTGTTTCTATTGTATAATCAATATCTTAATTCCCTGATAGCACATTAATACATATGTATCCTATTTTCTAGTATTTTCTGTAAAATATTTTGGGCTATAGGGGAAAAAAAGATGAGGGAATATTATTCCCATCTTTCTCTGAATCTCTGGAGAAGTGCAAATATCCCTGGATCACAGTGAAGGGATGGATTAATCCTACAGTCCCCAACCCCTAGGAACTGGGCTGCACAAGAGAAGGTGAGCTGTGGGCGAGTGAGTAAAGCTTCATCTGTACTTACAGCCACTCCCCATCACTCCACTTCCAGTCAGAGCAGTGGTAGTGGTGGCATTAGATTCTCATAGGAGCATGAACTGTACTGTAAACTGCAACATGCAAGGGATCTAGGTTGCACTGTCCTTACGAGAATCTGCTACCTGATGATCTGAGCTGGAGCTGAGGCGGTGATGCTGGTGCTGGGGAGTGGCTGCCAATACAGATTATCATTAGCAGAGAGTTTTGACTGCACAGAGACCATAATAAATCAATTGCTTGCAGACTCATATCAAAACTCTATCAGTCAGTGGCAAGTGACAATGTAACAATAGAAATAAAATACACAATAAATGTAATGTGCTTGAATCATCCCCCAATCCCCCTGCCCCCATCTATGGAAAAATTGTCTTCCATGAAACCAGTCCCTGGTGCTAAAAAGGTTGGGGACTGCTGAATTAATCATGTGTCTTTGAATTTCCCAGAAGATGACTGCTTCCCTTTCCTCAACTTATGAAGCATTTCAAATAGACAGATGTGGAATTTGGCCAGAGAGAGATTTAAACTGACAGCTTACAAGGAAGTAATAAAGTGCTTCAGATGAAATTCCTGTAGTGTTCATTCCTTAAAAGGTAGCAGATTCTCCAGTTGGTTTTTTATTCTATTTGTATGGTGGCAAAAATTTTTTTAAGGATGTCAGCTATCACTCAACTCCCTGGGTAACTAAGCCTGTGAAGATCCAATACAGTAACAGTATGTACAACAGGATTAGCAGTGCCAAAAGTAGAATTATGCCTAGTCTTTGCAATGTGATGTCAGCTTCATGGTATAATATTAATATTATGCAAAATTAGCCAGATAGCATCATTGGAATCAATATCTCTATTTTCATGATGCTTTTCATACTCTCACTCATTTAGTTTGGATGATGAGAAGTGGTCCTAAAGAGAGGTCCTAGGCCATTATGAGTGTAAAAAGGAGAAATCAAGCCCTCATTTTGAGAAAACAAACCAACCTTTGTGATGGCTGACTTAAAACATGTCTGTTTCTATGACTCTCTGTGGGTCTTTCAATGGACAATATTGTAAAGCACACGTCGTATCACATAAATAGTAAGTGTTGTTTTTTGTGTGTGTCATTACATTTTCTTTAAGTTGTTTCTTGTGTGATCAGGAAGAATCGTTGGCCTAATAGGAGCCAGAAGTTGAATCACTAACATTTCTAACATAGAGTGGAGTTTAGACTAATATGCATTTGCAATTTCTTTACTAAATAAAAAGCTGAAATATGTCAGTTTAATAATTAGAACTTCGTTCATTATATTAGCTGAATGTAGGTTTCTCAAACTCCGTTTTCTCTGTTAATGTCTGTCAGTCCTCTTTATTTGATTTGTAATATAATTTTTTTACCTTAAAAACATCTCCACCTGATTTTTTAAGCTTCTGCCAATGATTGTTGTTCTGCATGGCTTGCTCACAGAGCAAAAGCCATTGCTTATTTCCAATGTAGGTGGAGGGGAGAAATTTAAGCAAACCTTGCAGGGTGATGGTGATGGTGATGATGATGATAACAGTGATTATAATCTATGTAGTGTTTTACAAAACACTCCTACATCTTTAATATGTGTATATGTATATTCATGTAGCTCAACTTTAAGTTCAAAAAGAATTGTTTTCAATTGTTTTCTCATTTGATCCTCTCAGCAGTCTTGTGAGGTTAACATTATTAATATTTCTGATTAACAGATGAAGAAAATGAGTTTTCAGGAAGTTCAGTAACTTACCAGAAATCTCAGAGACAGTAAGAAGTGTAGCCAGAATTTCAAAGCCCAGGTCTTTTGATCATAAATACCATTTTTTCCCAAATATGCTGAACTATCTTTCACACAAAAACTGGGTATTAAAAATTGAGACTATGAATCTTCAGGGTCACATCAGAACTGCTTAAGTTAAATATAAGAGATCAGATGTTTGGTGTTTCAGAAGTAGGAAATCCTTGAAATAATCAATCTTATTAACTGTGATCATATAACTTCAATAAAATAAAACTTTGATTTTCTTTTTCGATGATTCTTATAGTAGTTCACAGTGTGGGGCAGCTAATATAAAAATGGTTGGAGATCATTGGTATTATTAGGTGTGGCTATATAGTTCTTCCTTCCAAGAGGTATAAAAATGATCTTCTAAATGATTGCAACCTACTTTTTGAGTAGAGAAAGGTAACAGTTATAAATTGTTCCTTGTGACAATTCTTGAGTGAATTACTTTGATACATATGGCTAATGAATTAATATGATTAAGTTAATGAGAAATACAAGTGTTGCCAAACTCCACTAGTCCAGTTGTAATGTTGCTCCGCATTTGCAGTTCTAGCTTCCCTCTGTGTCGAGAGGATCACTGATGCCTACACACTGTCATTGTGATAAATGATATATCCCACAGTGCCCTGCTTTCCATCTGGTCCATCCTCAAACCATCCCCAAATGAGAGATCTTTTATAAAAATCACATAATCGCAAGCCAAGCCTACTGGATTATAGAAAGACATATCCATCTCCAGGGCCCATCCTCCAACCGCATTTCCCCATCATACACAAATTACGTGAAATGAAATACACAAATACCCAACTCTTCACCTACTACCTGTGTTACTCTTTCAGTGTTTGCTCTTTATGCTGATTTGCTTTGTTCCTGGGGAGAAAGAACATTTAAATACCACAATAAAGCTTTCCATTATATAATATGTCTGACAGATGATAAGCTGTCTTGTCACTACTCTATTGTATTGTATACAGAGGGTGGCTGTACTGAATTATCCCATTATACTAAAGCATGCAGTTTATCAGAAGATATTCTGTATACTTATCAAACAAAATACACTGAGTATCAGTCATCCAAGGAATCCTGCAGAGCAAAATACATTTCCTATCATTTTCTATTAAAGGGGCAAACGGTAGTAAGATTTAGCATCTACAGGCATCATCTGCATATTGTGACTAAAAATGGGTAACAAACAGTAGCCTTGATACTTAGAACCCACCTTTAAAGAATTAACAATCCATAAAGTATCTTGCGTTTATCATCAATCAATGGTTGGGGAATAGGGATTGGTTACTGTAGTGGTAGTGGTGAAAATGTTT
>NW_012148141.1:749129-750237 GCF_000956105.1 Propithecus coquereli | reverse complement strand
GTACAATTTGATAAATTTTGAGATATATGCACACCCATGAAACCATCACCACAATCAAGATAGTGAGCATATCCATTTCCCAAACTTTCCTTGTGCCCCATCCTCCTTCTCTGTCTGTACTTCCTCCTTCAAACCCCCTGACCCAGGCAACTACTGATCTGCATTCTGTCACTAGAGATTGTATTTTCTAAAGTTTTATATAAAGGGTGTGGATAGAGAATGCCTTATTTTTTGTCTGACTTCTTTCACTTAGCATTATTATATTGAGATTCTAACTTATTGTGTGTATCAAGAGTTCATACGTTTTTATTGCTGAGTAGTAAGTATTCCATGGTATAAATATGTCACAATTTGTTTATATAGCTCCCTCTTGGAGACATTTGGGTTGTTTCCAAGTTTTTGGCTATTCTGAATGACACTGCTTTAAGCCTTCATGTACACATTTTGTGTGGATATATGTTTTCATTTCTCTTGAATAAAAATAGGAATTGGATTGCTGGGTTGTATGGTAAGTGTATGTTTAAGTTTATAGAAAACTTTAAAATCATTTTCCAAAGTTGTCATATCATTTTACATTGCCTTCAGCTGTGTATTAGAGGTCCAGTTGTTCCAAATCATTCATGATACTTGATGTGGTCAGTCTTAGAAAAAACACTTTTAACAACCTATCCTACTTGAATTCAAATGTTTGCACCAAAATACTGTCTCATGCTTAAAGGTTAATCATTGAATTAAAGTAAGTCATAATTTAATCATATGACCTTAGTACAAATGGGTATCTATTTCGGCTTAAATGGAGGCTTATAGTCAATGAAGAATGGAGACTGAGAATCAGGGTGAAGGGAATATCATTTGGGGGTGATCAGAGGTTTTGCTCTGTGCAGCACCATGGACCTTGACATTGTGAAGAGGAACAAAAGGAGCAGAGGAGAGAAGCCAATGATAAAGAGGAAAAGTGATCTGAGCAAACTCTTCCTACTTCACAGTTTTACCTACAGTCAGCCTAGTATAGAAACAAATATTTTCAAGCTGAAATTTGGAATCATACTATTTATGACTTTATTATTTTCACACAATTGGCTTTTTGATTAGTATCACGCTTGAAAGC
>NW_012148141.1:729959-731748 GCF_000956105.1 Propithecus coquereli | reverse complement strand
TCTCAAAATTACCAATTCCAAATTAGATAAATATTTGCTTTATGTTGTAATTTTTAGTGTTATGATTGCTATAATTTGTTGCTACTCTGACAGGCTGCAGAAAAGACGTGGGTCTTCACTACATAAAAATACAATAAATTAATGGAAACTACTGTGCTAGAGAAGTAATAGTCCATATGTTTACGAATGCTGATGGGATGCTTGGTTGGCATCCAGGAATGTTAGGACTAAACAAAGTTTCCATCCAATAATGAATATCATCTCTCACTTTTTAGTTCTTATGAGCCTAGGGACTGAAATATTCATGACCAAATGCTTACCTGTGAAAAAGCCATGTGTTGCAGAAAGGTAGGTGCTGATATAATGATTACAGTGTTTGGTTAAACCTATAAATCAGAAACACATTGGTGTGCAAAGCAGATTTCCTTTCTGGCTTTAAAATTATTGTTACACTGAAAACATGTCAGGTTCTCATTCCTATTGTATTGAATTTGTAAGACCCAATAGAATATATAATTGTTACTCAATGGTTTTAGAATATGTGCACCATACCACACAGTTTTGGCTTTTGTGATAAGTGCTTCTTTACATCTATACTGAATAATAGTTGCTCCTCCTGTCTAGCATAGTAGCCATTAATAGGTGCCGAATATGTTTTGTTGAACTGAAATATGTATATGAAGATATGTGATTAAATGGGGCAGACTCAAAATAAGAGGTAAAACTTGGTCACCTATTAACTCTTTTTCCTTGAGAAAAAGAGTATCCAGGCTTCCTTGGGTTAACATGTATGTATATACCTTAGTTTGATAAATGGAAGAAGGAAATGTCTGATTTTAGTCTAAGAATTATTTTAAGAAAGTAGGGCAAAGAGATCAATAATACTAAATTCATTTGAGATTATATTTAGGAGAAAAATATAACATTCACTAAACATGCTATATATCCAATACTGTGCATTTTCTCATTTCATCTTCACAACAACTATATGACATAGATATTCTTATTATTCCTGTTTTATAGATGCAGGAATCATGTGACAGGAATAGAGTGGGGATGATGTGACTTTTCCATGAATCTATCTATCAGAAATGTTGGTCATGAGATTTCAGCCAAGGAGGTCTAACTCCAGGTCCTAACCCCTGAATGCTTAAAAAAAGGATTTTTTTTTTGAGGGTTAGGAGATAATCAATATTTGAAGAATTTGGAAGTATTTATACTTTAGAATAAAATCTCCATCTCCAGCCAATACTTGCTCTATTATTTCACTTTAAACAATTTGTTTGCAGAGACAGTGATATAAAGATGTAGGACATTCTGTCACTCTCTCTTTCCTCTTAGTGTCTGCCCTTTGTCCTTTTCTCTGCTTGTATGCTTCTCCACCAGAGATGTAAGGGTAGAAAACAAAACAGAAATTTCCCAGAGCAAAATTAAGGTGCAGTGGTGGGAATATATATAGTTTGTCCCCATCAAAACTCATGTTTAAGTTTGATCCCCAATGTGGAAGTTTTGGGAGGTGTGGTCTAGTGGGAGGTGTTTGGGTCATGTGAGCTATCCGTCACGAATGGCTTGGTACCCTTCTCTTGCTAGTAAGTTCTTGCTGTGGTGAGACTGGGTTAGTTCTTGTGAGAATGAATTACTTCCCACTAGAGTGGGGCTGTTATAAAGCCAGGATGCCCTTCAGGTTTTGCCCTCTTCCAGGAGTCTGTTTCATTTTTGACCTTCTGCCATGTTGTGTGACACAGCATGAAAGCCCTCACCAGAAGCCAAGCAAATGCAGGCACCATTC
>NW_012148141.1:725338-729214 GCF_000956105.1 Propithecus coquereli | reverse complement strand
TTTCAATTTATCTTATCAAATTTCCATTGATCCTCAACTAAATTTAAAACAAAGCAATCTTGTTACCTGCCCACAGTGAACATGTTTATAATTTTTCTATCACACATAATTTCTTAGAATAAGCGAAGAGATAGAAACAATAGCCAATATATAGACATTTCTTAATTAAAAGTTATATATAACTCTATTTGAAAAGCATTGTTTAATTTTATGTTTTTTTTTTTTTAGGTAGAGAGGAGTGAAAGTAAAAGTAGTAATTTCATTGTGTAATATCTTGTTCATTCAACTCATTCATTTAGCATTTAGTTAGCATCTGTTATGTGCCAGGAAATGAGGATTCAAAATTTAGTATAACATGACCCTTGCCTTCAAAGAACTCATCCTCCAGAATAGGAGAGTGTCTCCGTCTTTTTAGTGCTGCTATAGCAGAATACCTGAGACTGAGTAATTTATAATGAACAGAATTTTATTGGTTCCCAATTCTAGGGTCTCAGGGATGGCCTTGCCCACGTGGCTTCACTAGGCGTTGCTCTAGTGGGGACTCTCTGTGGTGGCCTCGTTCCCACAGTTCCACTGGGCATTGCCCTATTGGAGGCTCTGCAGTGTCTCCACCCCTGTGACGTTTTTGCCTGGGCCCCCGGGCTGTCCAGGACATCCTTTGAAATCTAGATGGGGGAAGCCATGCTCCCACAGCTCTTGAATTCTGTACACCTGCAGAATTAACACCATGTGGATGCTCCCAAGGTTTATAGCTTGTACCTTCCAGAGTGATGGGTCAAGCTGCACCAAAGCCTGCTTGAGCTATGGCTGGGGCAGCAGAGGAACTTCGTGTTTGAATTTGTAGAGGAGACTTCAGGCAGCCCTAAGCAGGGAGCACCAAGGTCCTGAGGGTGCCCTAGGCCTCTTTTTTGACAAATTTCCTTCCTCCCTGCCAGGACACTCTGGGTCTGTGATGGGAGGGGTAGCACTAGTAATCTCCAAAGTGCCTTTGGGGTCATTCTCCTATTGTTCTGATGAATGGCCCCTGGTTTGTTGCATTTGTACTAATCTCCTTATCAAATGGTTGCTGGGCCACACCCTTGCTTTTCTTCCCTGAAAATGCTCTTTCATTCTTTTCTACAGGGCTGGACTGAGAATCCTTCAAATCCTTAAATTCTGTTTCCCTTTTAATTATAAATTCCATCTTTAAATCATTTCTTTCTTCTCCAATTTTACTATGATCAGTTAAAAGAAGCCGTGCTGAACCCTGAATGTTTTGCTGCTTAGATATTTCTTCTGCCAGATATTCTAGTTCATTGGTCTTAAATTCTGCCTTCCACAAAGTCCTTTGTCATGGACACAATTCAGCCAAGTTTTTTGCCAGTTTATAACAAAGATTGGCCTTTATTCCAGCTTCCAAAATCTGTTCTCTATTTCCATCTGAGACCTCATCAGAATGGCCTTTACTGTCCATATTTCTATCAACATCGTGATCATGACCACTGAAGTGATTTCTAATAAGTTTCAGACTTTCTCTACAGTTCTTCTATTCCTCTGAGCCCTCACCAGAATTTTCTTTAACGCT
Source organism: Propithecus coquereli (assembly GCF_000956105.1). Classification (NCBI taxonomy): domain Eukaryota; kingdom Metazoa; phylum Chordata; class Mammalia; order Primates; family Indriidae; genus Propithecus; species Propithecus coquereli. The sequence goes on along the minus strand of NW_012148141.1, from coordinate 727,650 downwards.
CTGTTTATGACAATCTAGGCTTTTTCTAGCCTGCTCCTCGAAATTCTTCCAGCCTCCACCGATTACCCAGTTCCAAAGTTGTTTCGACATTTTCAGGTATTTGTTATAACAACAGCCCCACTTCTTGTTATATTTTCTAGTTCAGTCAGTTTTTGATGCTTTATCAGAATACTACAGACTGGTTAATTTATATAAAACAGAAATATTTTATATCACAGTTTTTGAGGCTGAGAAGAACAAGATTAAGGGCTAGCATCTGTGAGGGCCTTCTTGCTGCATCATCAGGTGGCAGAGTCAAGAGCAGAAGAGAGGGCAAGAGAATGAACTTGCAGCCTCAATCTCTTTTTTATAATCAACATTAATCCATTCATTAGGAGGGAACCCTCATGACCTAAACACCTTCCTTTAGGCCCCACCTCTGAACACTGTTGCATTGGAAATTAAGTTTTCATCATATGGTTTTTGGGGGACACATGTATAGCATAACAGAGAGTGTCCCAATAAGTAAAGAGTTATGAGATAATTTTAAGACTCTGCATGTGAAAGAGAGGACCCCATAAGAGACTTTAAATTCTTCAGATCAAAGAAATAATCATGATGTGGAAATTTTTGAAGGTGTAGGGAGCTAAAGGAGTTTACCACAGCAAGAGGGGGGGGGCACATCTCTGAGAGTATAAGTATAATGAGTACAAAATGGAAAGGTTGATGAGATACCCTCCAGAAGAAAGATGTAGCTATTAACTGCAGATATGTTTCATTTTGAGGATAGCTCCAGAAAGAACATCTTGAGAGTATCACCTTCCCATTTTCATTTTATAATAACTTAAAACTGATTATTTTACTGTTATTAATGATAATTACTCTCTTAAATGTGCATAGCACTTTAGCGACTTTACAGCTTAACAGAACTTTGGTGAATATTATCACATTAAATCTTTCAAGGTAGACTGATTGGAGTATTTATCTTAGTATTTTTTTGCTGATGAAGACTGAGACCTAAAGATGTTAAATGATTTTCTAAGGAGGACACAGTGAAATAGCAGTAGAATCAAAATAGAATATGACTTTTCTGACTCCATGTTTAATGCTCTTACAATGGCAAAAAGACCAAACACTGTTCTATTGAGGATTGAGTGAATGCATTTAAACGTGAGACACAAAAGGATGCTATGCAACTAGCTATGTGACACTGAGAACATTACTTTCTACTTTCTGTGCCTGACTTTCCTCATCTGTAAATGAAGATAATAAGTGTCAGCCTCATAAATTTGTCGTAAAAGTTAAATGAGATTATGCAAATAAATAACATAGCATGGTATCTGACATAGTGAGTATTCAATAATGGTCAGCTATTACTATCATTATTTGGGAAATCTTACTTAAAATCATGTAATTATGGCATGAATATGCTATATTATCGTTGAATCATTTGAAAGGGAGTCTCTTCATATTCAGCTTGATTCGGGAGGTTTAAAAATCAGTGTGACTCACTTGAAGGTCTGACTCGGGTAGGGCAAGGGCAATATACATAACCTAAACATTTGTACCCCCGTAATATGCTGAAATAAAATAAAATAAAATAAATCAGTGTGACTAATTTATTAAAAGGGTGAATAATTGCAAAATTATGATTATAGAACAGTGTAATTTTATCAACCTATGAAGAGTTTCAAAAGAATATGTTTAGCTATAATAAATTCAGTACATCTTTAAACGTCTATGTTTGAACATAATATTATTTAATTTTTTGTCTAGGCATTACAAAGATTCATCATTTTTCTGCTATTGGGTAGTTGCTACCTGCTGATTTTCAAATAGTTCTAAATACCTTCCAATTGACCTCTTTCTGTATTTGAGGGAAATCAGGAGCATTCAGCACATGTGAATATTCAGCAACTTACAATGCACCTACTATTTGAAATAAAATGTCAGAAAGATCACAAACAGAAACAGGATGTTAAATGTGAAAGAATCTGCAGACAGAGGCTACAACTATCATGCTAAGAAAATATGCATGACATAACCAGTATGAGAGGCATTACCAGTTTCAGATCCATCTTTTTTATCACATTTGTATGTATAGGAAGTGGCCCAATCAGCAGAGTCATTGTCAAATATGAAGAATGACAACACGTGTCTTGATCTCTTCTGCTGACACATTCAGTAGTCATATCTTCTGGTAAATATCCAAATTGTGGCTGGGGATCTAGAAATTAAATTGCTGGACCGATAGCTTTTCTTCAGTTGGAACACAGCACGAGTTATTTATTTATTTATTTATTTTAATAGAGTGGAGTTGATTCACTTAGTCT
>NW_012148141.1:723968-725237 GCF_000956105.1 Propithecus coquereli | reverse complement strand
TATCAAGTAATTTTTACAAAACTACATAACCAATCATTATGAGCACCAATTACATTTTCTACTCATGCAAGTTCTTTGGTGTCACTAATTTTATGCCATTTTAAGGTTTGACTCTACAATGGCAGGATCAAAGAAGCCAGTTAAAGCCAATGATATCTCATATGATTTCTGTGACTTGTCAAATGCATGCAAAAGCAAGAACTATGATGACATCTCCATTGATTTGATTGCTTGAAAAAGCCACTGCCAACCTTCTTAGACTCCTAGGCATTACTACTAATGCTCTGCTACCCAGAAAAATGTCCTGATAACTTGAAGCTTCTTAAAGTTCTCTGGAACATTGATTCATCTGCTAGCAAATTCCCTACAGCCTGATTACTTTATTTCTATATATAATTTATTAATTTGAAATCTCAGTCATGTACCTTTGCAGTATCTTATAATGAAGTTGGGGAGAGCAGATGTAAGACTAGTAGAAATCAAAGATTGTAGTAGGGAGAGTGCCTCAAGTTGAAGTTTCACTGTAGTATAGCTACAGTTGTATGGAGTTATAGGAAAGGAAGGAAGAAGTTAATTTTCCATTTGTATTTGTCTAGTTAAGATAAAAGGTTGGTTGTGTGAATTGTTTCTGTTTGCAAGACAAAAAGCTGAAAAATTGTTTCTGAATTTTATCACTTGGGTTGGATATACTAAGATGACACACAAATAGATAAGGAATTGCCAAATTATCTGAAAGGGACATTGTGTCTTTTGTTTTATTAACATCTGCCATATCAATCAGACAAAAATAAAAAAAACTATATGCATTAAAGACCCGACAGTTTGAAATCAAGCCCTACTGATCAAACTGTATTCGACTTGAGGTAAATCATACAGTAGCCTATACTTGTCCTTCTTTCCAGACTCAGAAGTACCCCTCTTCCTTTGTATGGCTGAATCTTCCAAGAATGACCTGAAATTCTACTTCAAGTCGTCCCATAATTTTACTAAACGATTTCTATTTTTAATTGTTTATTTTCCTTTATGGATCTTTTATGGAGCTTCCTTTATGGATTTCCTTTATGGATCAGTATTTGTGCTTTTCTTTTTGAATACTTATATGCTTTTGGCTTTACGATTATGTGTCTTTTATCTTTATGATTCTACACTGTCCTAATAGATTTTCTTGTAATGTGTCCCATTTGCTGTTTACTTCAGTTTTTACCTTTTAAATGGACTTTCAAAAATTTTAATAATCATATGCTAGTTTAAATTGAACTTATCTTTTTT
>NW_012148141.1:711856-715238 GCF_000956105.1 Propithecus coquereli | reverse complement strand
AATTTCTACACTGTCTTATTAAATTAGGCACCTTTTCATTTTGCTAATATAGATGGTTTGCAAGGTTGTGTACCTAGTTATTCTTAAGGAAAAAAATAGGTGAATTGTATCACAGAATATGAAATAAAACACAGGCTGAAATAATGGTAATTTAGATGGAATTTAATATTTAATAATATTTATTTTTCAGTTATTTTGTAGCAGGCATTTTTCCTTCAATGGCTCAATTAATATGGGAATAATTCATGTGCAGATTGATTGGCTATGCCTTTCAAATAAGCTATTTTTGAAATTCCACCAGCAAGTAGATTTGACTTAAGGCAGTCAGTGTTCAATGTTTGGCTTCCTGAGCTGATCCCTTCTCATTTGAGACCTTTCTAACACTGCCATTTCAAACTGGATCATGGGGCAGATGCTTCTGGACTACTGTTTGCAAATATCTACTCACCTACTTTTTGCAGGTCATAAACCAATTTAACTGTGCCCATTTTCACTTTCTTTAATTACTAGCACTGCAGGCTTGACCCTGTCCTCCCATGCCCTGATCGTGTCCATCCTCACCTTCCAATCTCCTTTAACTGTACCCACTAGATCTGTAGAATGTAGACAAATTCAGGCCATGGGCCTGTAAATTAGAGGCACCTGTTTTTAGTGTAGGAGCGAGAACAATGCGAAATTCTCCAATGTCCCAAGGCAGTTGTTTTGTGTGATGTTCCCTTGACATGTCAGAGAGAATAGGCATTACATAAAGAAAGAGGTCAACTTATGGAAACACAATATATGTATATATGCCAATGTGCATGGGAATTAAATGAAGCCATGGGAGTTTCCTTAGATGGAATTTTTAATTTTATTGGTCAGTGGAACTGTTATGTATTGCTAATAAATAGAAATAAATTTTACAAAGGTCACTTTTTATGAATCAGTTTGGATTTATAAGTCATTGTTGTTTTTCTCACTCAAGACCATTTCAACTTTGTCATTTGATGTAGTGTTTTACTTTATGTTGTGATGGTGCCATTTCAATCACCTTTTAGAAGAAATGAATTCTAAAATGCTGCAATACATGTATATGTCAAAGCTGCCTACAGTGAAACACGCTATTGAAATGATTCAAATTGATTGATACATAGTGTCACTTAAAATATTTTCCTTTGTACCTTTTTGGTTGATTTTAATTATGTATTTTAAAAATTTATTAGTATAGGAAGAGAACATACCATTAGCCCTGATTGGGCTGGGTGGTTACTTGAGGAAGTAGGATAGCTAACCCTATTTCACATTACATCTTACATGGAAAGGAAAACATAATAGTGCATTAGGAAGAGTTAATTCCCACTATCATTAACGCTCTGTAGTTGTGCACATATATGCAGAAAGCTGCTCTTCTTGTTACTCCCTGCACACACTCGGTGCTCAGTGGAGTGCAATTGATTTGGCCCCAGCAATCGCTGAGCAGGTGACTTGATTACACTGAAATCAGGCAGAAAATGTCCTCTTCTGGCCACTCAAGTGAATCAGTCAAATTATCGAGTGGCAAAACTAATTCTATGCCTTGAGCCATCAGAACTGCCACTTCCTATAAGTCAAGCTTTCACTTAGTGTGAAATTGTTTTTTATTTTATTCTCTTTCATTTATTATGCTTATTTCAGCTAATCCACTTAGTGAATGTGAATCAGCCAGTGTGCCTGGGCAGGTTTAGATACACAACCTTCCGATCTAATAGTGCTGAAATATTTTAGATTTATAATCCATTTAGGAAACATCCAAAATTTATTATGATCCATATTGCTAGCAAGTACAAAACAATGCTTGTGATTTAAAAATGAGGCACAATAGGGAAGAAAGATTAAATAAGGTGAACTTTAATGAAATTTGACTTCTACTAAATTTTTCTTAATAGAAGTACAGACATTTAAGCTCTAGAAAATGGGACATTGATCAAATGCAAAATCTTAAGTGAAAAATAATTTACCATTGGCTAGTCAAATAGTCCCTCTTGTCCATCAGTGAAGCAAATCTCCATGTGGTTCCTTACAAACTTTTGAATTTCTGGACCAGATTTAATGCTAATTAACAGAGTCATCATTATCATTGTAATTAACAAGCTGGGGAGTCTTTATTCGTGAATACTACTGACGCATTAAACCCATCTTTCTCTAACTTAGAGAATACCAAGGAACAGCATTTTGTGTGAAGTACATGTGTGTGGAAATTTAAGGTGCATGTTAGAATCTTTATATGCATGTGAAAATCTTTTATTTGCCATTTGAATGGAGAAAAGTATTTATGCTAATGTCTTAAACTATTTAACAAAGAATATATGTAACATGTAGTCTTCTGTCCCTTTCTGCTTATTGCTTATACATAATAGGAAAATATACTTTTTTGTAGCAGTCAAAAACCTGAACTTGAGACCAATGTTTTAAAGAATAGCCAATATTTACATATATTTCTGTGATAGGGAGCATTTTTTTGCTGACCTGGTAGATTCTGTGAAGATTTGTTCTATTATACAATGTCTTTCATTTTTGAGGGAGGGCGGAAACGGCAGTTGAATTTTTGAGGATTTTCTGCCTACATATATTCATTTAGTGAAATTAGATCGTACTTGAAGAAGTGGATGAGCTATAATGTAGGATGTTATATGTCACCTGTCAGATGTCATACACACTCATTTCCTTAGGTTGACAGCTGGGAACCAACATCCCATGTTCTACATATTTTGTTTGACATCTCAAGAGGCATTTGTGTATTTTGATACTGTGAATCCTTTTCTCTTGGAACAATGTATTCAAATAATACATGATTTTTTATAATGATGATGTTAATTTTTTCCCTTGAGTTAGCACAGTTTAGGTTAATACTGTATGTTTTGTTTCTGGTGTAAATATTTTCAATTTCTATAAGGCAGTTATTAAGAAATAGTCTTTGTATCTCCAAATAAGGTCACATTAACAAATAAAAATAAATAGTTTTGGCATATTTAATAGAATTTTCCACAATTTCGAAGTATGGTTTCATGAAATTCTAGTAACATGTAAGAGTAACATGTAATATTGAAAATGTATGATTACTTCTGATTTTATACTCTGATTTAACAATCAATTAAAACTGCCATTGATTCTGTTAGGTATATAGTGAATGAATTTTTAAAAATTACATGTAAAAAGTCAGGAATCAAGAACAAAAGCTTTTTTTCTCTTTATAATCTTTCAGGTATAAGTTAAGAATGCTGATTTTTTTCTAGTAATTTTGGGGTTATAAAAGCTTTTTCATCCTAGAAAATCACTAAAAATATTGTCAAAATTACCACTTATATTTTATTAAATCTACATCTGACATTACTGGTATATTTTTAAGAAGAGTTAGTTAGAGTAA
>NW_012148141.1:708425-710289 GCF_000956105.1 Propithecus coquereli | reverse complement strand
AAATCAATATGTTTGGGATTTTTCCTTCATGGCTAGGTGGTAGAAATATGTTTGTGTGTCCTAAATGTAGAATAACAGTTTCTAAGAGTAAGCTATTAGATAGATGTAATGAACTATTCTGTAACATAGTTGGTCATTTTTTCATAGTTTAACTTAGCAGTGAAAACCCTATTGAATTAAAAGGCAAAAAAAAAAATAGTCCTTTATTTTTCTTCTTCATACTGGGGCCATGTTATGATGTCCCTGTGCTATGCTCAAGTTGCGACAGTCTGATGCTGTTGGTCTTCCTAGAGGAAAAAAATATCCCACACCCACATATTTTTGTGGGTGAAAGGCAATCTGTAACACTGTTTGCTTTCACTGTATCAGAGTTATAAGAAGAAAATGCCCCATGAGAAGGTCAATGGTGAATACCTTTCATCAAGTGTTTGGGTTCTGCAACTAAAAGACTAACTAAAACTTATACCACAGTTGTGGAAATAGTTGAGTGCTATGTGGAAAAAAACATGGTCTAGTTATTGTGTACCTGATAAACTTAATTCCCAAAGGTTGTTTTACATGGAAAATACAACTCTTGAAACAAGCTTTTAAAAAGTGAAGGGGTGAAGAGGGGAAAGTATGGTTTCAGCATTCTTTCAGTGGCAAGGAATGAATTTTTCCTCATTAAGCCATTTCTTTATGTTTCCCAGTAGATTTTGAGCTAAACACTTGTTAATCCCAAAGCTCTGACAAGCGAGGCCTGAAGAATTAGGCCAACCACTGCTACAAATAGCTAGTATACATGAAACGGTAATCATTGCTTTCCAATCTATTATTAGATTAACTTCATAGGGATTGCTTTTTTCTCCTGTGAGTTGATGCATAAATGACATGCTTTACCCTCCAATAAATCTAGTAGCAGAATGGCTATGACATGATGTTCATAGCCCTTGGTCCCATGACAGATTATTTTTGATTGCTGCAGGAGTTTGGAGCAGCTTGAAACCATTAGAATTTAAAGACATCATTGAAATGTTACAGCATGCCTGACTCATATAGAATATTGCTGATTCTGAGTTATATTCACAGTTTTTTGCCCCATGGTCTTGACTATCACTATGTAACTAATTTAGGAAACTTTAGAAGTCATCAATTGAGTTGATAAACAATTTTACAACAAGGCGTACTGGTTATGTCTCTGTCTTTTGAGGATTTCCAGCATTTCTAAATGTCACCAAGGAGGGTTTCTGTCAATATTTTGCATATAACTATGTTAAAACTTCTTTTCCCTGTTATGAGTTACATCAGAAAAGCACAATATTCGATGCCAAGCCTCTTTTACAGGCAATTCTAAATACATTCTTTCTGTAGCAGAAGTATTTTATTGTTTCAGGTAATCAGTAACTTGTATTTTGTATCGATATTTCCTTCCCACCTCAATATATGATTTTTTGATGATGACTTAAATTCAATCTGTTTATTATTTCTTATCCTGTTAAAATGGCTTAGATAAACACTTAGTAGAAAATGTGATCTGAGCGTGCTTGCTCCAAATTGTGGAACCTTGAAGCTTTCGACTTTTGCAGGCCTGATTCCAAGTGCTTCCTGATTCCCAATTTAATTTTAGGAAGATCTCTATGTTTTATAACTAGGGTGATTCATTTTCCTGGGATATTCTTGGTTTATGCCTGTTTTGATGCTCTCCCTGGTTTAGTGTTTCATGACTCTTAAAAGTGTCCTTGTTTGAAAAATAGGCTATAAAATTATTTTAGTTATTTAATCAGCAAATCTGTATATATATATGTGAGTAAATTGATCTATGAGTATCTTTTGGAGTTTTACATGTATAGACATGAAGTCTAACCTTATTTATTGGCCTTTTCAA
>NW_012148141.1:704635-706685 GCF_000956105.1 Propithecus coquereli | reverse complement strand
TAAGCTGTAGATAGTCATGCTTGCCCTGTTTATTTCTTAGGTTGTTATGAGGTGCATATGATTACGTGAATTGTATGTGACAGAGCTTCGAATGATACAGTATGTTGTATTTGGTACTATTTTTATTGTGCTTTGGATTTTTTTGCTTTTTGTCAATTAATGCTTTAATATCAATTTAGTCTACATCATGGAATTAGAACATAGATTTTCTTCAAAAAGGAAGAAAAGTATTTTTATTTTGTGGGTATTATAGACTAGCTCATGAGCTCAATGATTTTTTTCCTGACCTATGAAATATATTTCATTATCACCAAAAAGTATTATGCATCCACTATTTATAACCCAGATTGCTAATAACATATGGAATAAATCTTCTACACACCTGCAGTGTAACAGGTTCCTCATGCTATAACATAATACCTTAAGTAATATCAGAGCAGACTTATAATGACTTCAAAGCTATCCAAAATCACATGCATGCTGAAAACATTTTATTTGCAATTTTTGGGTTTGTCTATATTAAATGTAAAAGTAATGAGTTTTGTAGAAAGATATGTCTTTCCATATGTGAGAAATATGTTTTGAAGGTCACATATGTTCTCAAGAGTTAATGATTTCAATATTTACAAGAGCAAATCATTCTGGAGACCATAGTGCTATCAGTTGGCAGTAAGCCACAATTGGATAAAGTCTTCTCCTTATTTCTATCATCTTATAATTTACTCCAGTACAAATTAAAGCATAATTTGTATCTTTGAGAGGAAAAATGCTAATTGAAACCATGTAATAAAAGTGTAATTTAGAAAAACTGTTAGGTTTTTTTTACTATTTTAAGCCTATTATTTTAAAAATTACTTGAGTATTAAAAAAGCTGTAAAATTGTGCTGAGTATCAGCACATTGTGTCTTCAAATGCATTTTAATTCTCATTTTCCTTTGCTTAAATAGTAAAAACTTTATAAATTAGGAACTAAAATTAATTGAGTAAACTCCAATTGAATGTTTTTATGTTTTTGTATGCATTTTAAAAAGTGCTTTGTAAACTTTTCAGAGCTGGTGACAGTGGCTAACGTGTCCATCCCTCCTGATTTTAATGCAGTGCAAGGGAAAAGAATGCTGATGTCGTGTGAAGCACCATTTATTTTCAGTTTTTAAACCCAACATATTTACTAAGTTAATATACACTTTAATGCCACCATCTACAATATCTAAATTAGATTTGACTAGCATGATTTCCCAACCAATGCAGAAACTGTGATTTGTGCAGTAGCTATTTTGTCCCACAGACTCCCCAAATACCTTAAGTGATAATGAGTAAAAGAAAGGTATTTGCCAATTTGAAAACATCCTTTCTGTATGCTTAGGATGTCTTTATTCATTTTAATAATAGAACTCATAGAATCCTAAAAATCAAGGGTTTGCATGTGCTCATGTGGTTTTGGTGTTCAACACATTGCAATAATCCAGCAGTGGAGGATGAGGTGATGGACTCCCTCAATATGGGAAGCTCTGCTGTTTTTCACACAAGGAAGCCACTCAATAGGAGCACACAATGGTGGGGAGGGGCTAACTCTCATTTATGGCCTAGAAAGAAAATCGTTGCCTGCTCTGGAGTCAGAATAGGCAGTTCTTTTCAATTTTAAAAATATGTTAACATAGTCATATAGCAGTAATAGAAATAGCTTGAAAAATGCTTACTATATGCCAGGAATTGTGATAGGTGCTTTATGTTCATTATCTTGTTTAATTCCCATAAGAACTTTATGAGGTAGACATTCATTATCTTTGTTTTATGGATGAGGAAAAAGAGGTTCAGAGAAGTCATAGTGCTAGTGAATATATGCTGAGTCTATCTGGCTTTTCCAAGATCACACTTTTAACTATTGGGCCACATTACCTTTCTCAAATCCTAAACATTGGCCAAAAGAAAGTCCCATGTATGGCATCTTTTAGTCAATGTGGAAGATAGGAATCGCAGAAAGAGCATGGGCTGTTTCTAGTTCCTGATGTGCCTCCATCCAGATTTTGAACTGGGGTAAATCACTTAACTT
>NW_012148141.1:703283-704502 GCF_000956105.1 Propithecus coquereli | reverse complement strand
TGACTATAGCTGCATATGGAGTAAAATGTACTATAATTTGATTGAGAAATGCCTTCATTAAATTTATAGTAAGATTTGTTACATAAAGAATCTAAAGCTAATGTGCATCTAATTTAATCCAATGGGTGTTAATTCTTCTTCTTTTTTTAATAATAGATTTTCCTGGGTTCTATATTCAGAATATAGTAGCAGCTTGACAGCATTGAAAGTCCCGTAGGAAAACAAAAAAAGTTCCCAATATAATGGTGTTTATTGTTCTTTAGGTAGTACATTTTTAATGACTAAATATACATCAGATGTTATATGGTATAGTATTATGTATAATCAGGGACCAAGCAACAGACACATTTAGGGAACAGAGTTTATTTTACAAGAGAAAAAAAATAAATATACATAGCAATAGTAGATAAGTAGGTGAGTTTAGACATTTAGTAGGTAGGTAGGAAAGTTTAGTAGATATGTAGGTAAGTTTAGAAATCAAATGGATTGGGTATGGTTTATTTCACACAGTTAACTATGAAGGTCAAATGTGATAAACTACTGATTTGTATTTCCAGGTTGCTTGGATTTCCCTGGTGGCAAATAGCCTTTCTTGACCAGGAGTTTAGAAACAATCTTTAACCATATTTGCCAAGTAAAAATGACTCATGGATAACTATAGGAAAAAAAAAAAAAACACAACACATGTCTGAGTACGGAGGTGAGAGCACTTTATTCAGTGACTTTTCAGGACAACTTTTATTTTGTTTGACAACGTGTTTTAAAACAGGTTTCTGTTGTGTGTGTGTGGTATAATATTTGATTCTCTAATGCAGCCAATTTAGAAATATTTGATAACTGATATATTTTGTATTACATAAAAGTTTTATAAACATTAATGCAAAGTTAATACAATAGTTTTGATGCTTTAGTTGAATTTGTCATTGTTTTCATAAACATCAAGTAGAATGGTGTAATGGCATCATCCAGAGGTATATAACAGTTATGATAATAATAACAATGTATATATAAGAACAACATATTATACAAAGTATAGCTATCTTCATATTATAAATGTATTTTCAGTTTTCATCTCAAGATTTTAAATGGTCAATTCATTCTATTATTAAATTGATTATCATTCATATACTGAGGATGGAAATAATGTATCACATAGAAAAATATGACATAAATGTCATATATTATTCTACCTATAAATTATGGACTGGAAGGAGCTGGA
>NW_012148141.1:690222-691523 GCF_000956105.1 Propithecus coquereli | reverse complement strand
TTATTAACCCACTACATTAGATGTTAACAAGGGTTAAGTGTTTTTTATTCCCCACAATTTCCTATAACAATTTTTATAACATGAATCTACTTGAGCAAGCTCCTTCTGGGCTTTTAATACATTTCTTAGAACTGTGATGTCTTTGGGGAGGAACTCTATCAGATAAAAAAGCCAAAAAACCTCAAGTGATATTATAATGCAACCTTTCTGTTACTCCATCTAGAGAATGTATACGCTTTTCAGGAACAGAAAATAAGTTTATTAGATTAAAAAGTGTTAGCTATTATGTAAGAGCAACATACTGATTATGTAGATATGTGAAAACATATTTGTGGGATATTAATTTATGTCTATGTCCATATATACCACATGGTTACCTTTATTTTGGCCTTTAATAGGGGATATTTAAAAAATAGACAATTCTGTATATGCATGTGTACATCATCATCATTGTAATATTATAATAAAACCTTTATATGTTTCCAAATAGTTTCACATTCAATTTCTTACATCTTATTTCATCCTTTGAAATATCATATAAGATAGTCAAAGCAGATGTTATCTTTATTTTACAGGCAAATAAACCAAGACCCAGATAACTGAAATGAATGACAAAGCTGGAATTCGAACCCAGGTTGCTTGAATTCTAATCAAGTGCTTCTTCCACTTTCTCATACTTCTCCCACACTTGAATGGATTTAGTTCCATTGACCAAACATTTATGGAGTGACTCTTATATGCTAGGCACTATGCTCAGGTATATTTTGGTGTGATGCATTACAATGTATGGGTACTATTTGGGTGGTTTCTAAGTAAAAGGTAAACAGCTGTACATTTGAATGAGAACATAATAAAAACAGATGTGCTTTAAGCCAAGGCATGTTGAAAAATGGGTAGTGAATGAAGAATTCATTTTTGAGAGGAGTGGAAGATGAAGTTGGAATGATAGGTTGAGGCTGATTGTAATGAGCATCCTTTTCCAAATTGGAGGTTGAAATTTATTCTGTAGTCGATAGGAAGCCAGTGAAGCTCTTTTGAACAGAGGATGCTTGAATAGGAATTTTAAGCAGATTTATATGGCTTCCCTAGGTGGTTATATTGGAGCAGAGTGGTAGGTAGGAGGAGTATCTGGAGCTTGGGCTCTAATCAGAGGTTGCAGTAATCCCAGTTTAAGGAGATAAGGCCTAAACTAGAATATCAACACTGGCAATAGAAAATGAGTGTGGTGCGCACCATCTGGGGGATGGACATACTTGAAGCTCTGACTGGGGGTGCAAGGGCAACAAGACCTAAACATTTGT
>NW_012148141.1:687007-690172 GCF_000956105.1 Propithecus coquereli | reverse complement strand
ATTTATTGAAAAATAAGTACATAAAATGATATTAGTAACAAAATATAATTGTATATATTTCTTTTACTATTAGAAGATAGAAATTATAAATTATCCAAATGGTAACTTGAAAGGCATATGCAGGAGATTTGGATTTCATGATCATATTTTATTGTCAAGGTCTTAGATTGATCTGGGTTTCTTAAGAAAGGAATAAGGGAAATCTAGATGTGTTTCATGTATACCTTATGTAGGAGGATTATCTTCTTGCTGAAATAGACAACATTTTATAATGTATGGTGTGAGTACTCAGGAAAGACTGATCACTGGATTCTGCAAAATAGTAGATACCTTTTACTGAGTCAAAGCTGTTGACCTAATTTTAAGGAAACATTATTATTTTGTGTACACTTACATAACTAATTCAGAAATATCACAAATATTTTTGGATTTAAAATAAATGTTAAAGAGAGAATACTATTTTATGGTCTTGACCACTTAAATGTACATTGCCACCTTGAAAGTTACACTAGTTATTATACAGGGTTTGGCTATAAAATAGCAGCTGTGTATACATCAGGTAACTGTATCATTGAAAAGAAGTGCAATGTTATTTTGAAAAAAGTAGTATTAAAATTATTACAGGGAAAGATTTCAGACTATTTTGGGATAAAACAGTCTACATATAATACAATGTTTGTTATTAATAAAGAGAGCCAACATTATTTAATTTGGGAAACAAATGGAACATAAAATGTTGGACCAAAAGAACACATGCAGTGTGTGAGCAGTCCCATATTTTGCCTTATTTCAGTCAGTTACTAGCTCTATGTCCTTGGGCAAGTCTTTTATTTTTTCTAGACTTTAATTTCAGTTTGTGCTGTTATCTCCCAAGTCCCTCCTAAGTTCAATATCCATTGGTCCACCTCTGTAAAATATGTACAAATGTAATGTGTCGTTGTTGGTGGTGTTATAAGACACACATTGTCACTGGCATTTTAACCAATAACAAATCACAAAACTGTATTAATTATCTAAATAAATTGCCTTCTTTCCACATTTTTGTGTTACCTTAATTGTGTTACCTCTGCACCTTTTAATTTTTTGTCTCAGTTAACCCTTCACATGTATTTCATCAATATATACCTCTCACGGCAGACACTGATATCAGGAGCAGCCAATAAACCTTAAGATAATTGAAGGAAGAACACTTAGGTAGTTTCCCATTTTTCTTCCTCAAATATGGTACAAAATCCAAGTCAATGCCATATTGACATAGCTTTTCTATTTGCTATCAGTTATAAATGCTGGGATTACCTGAGTGATTGTTTTCTCAGGAAATCATAATGTAATCTCAAACCTAATACTCCAACAACCATGCACTAATTAAAACTGCAATTATATTTTTGCTCAAACAAAACGACTTAATAAACATTATCACAAACTGTTTACCCTTTCCCAAAACAATTTATGCTCACTAATACAATTTCCCATTAAAACTGCTGCCAGGTAAATTAAAAACTCTTGAAATAGTAAGTGGGAAATTAATTCAACAGTTTAATCTAGACCTAATAACAGTTGCAAGCTCAGAAAAAGATTGCTACAGCGGGGAGTTAATTAACAGCTTATTCCCCATTTGATAAAAGTAATTCACTCTAATTCCAGTGTAATTTACCTCAATGTAATATAAAACCACAAGCTGCTTCTGGTGCTGGTAATTATTAGCTTTGTCCTGTGGCCACATTGACAAAAAAAGTCAGCAGTATCTTAATAATAAGAGGCTGTGTGCTAAATGTCCACAATTAAAGATGTAATATGAAATCTTCAACAGCAGCAACCATGTATATTGCCACAGAAGCAAGAGTTGTAGTTTAGATTTAAACTGCATTTAATTGTTCCACCTAGTTCTAGGAAACAAGTGAGCCATGTGAAAAGTAAGCATTTCATTGGCTTCACATGGAAAAGCACGGGGAAGATAGGTGATGAATCCATCCCATTCTTTCCACCCCTACTACCACTGTCTTAGTACAGCTATCATCTCTTTTTACTTGGATTATTGCACAAATCTATGTAGTTTTTCTGCCCCGTCCTCACTCCAACCCATCCTTTACGTAGCTGGCTGCACAAATCTCATCACATAATCTTGTATATAAACTTTCATTTACTACCTATTGTTCACAGGATGAAGTTGAAACTTCCTGCATGACATAAAGGTCCTTCCATGTTCTGCCCCTAATCTACTGTTCAAACCTTATTTGTCGACTTAAAAAATAAAAGTAGAAGATAAATTCTTCTGCCTGCAGTACCCTGTCCTTGCTTATCTACCATCTCCTTTGTGAAATTTTCCTAGATAATCCACATGAAAATTCAGTCACTCTTCTTTCTGTTCTTTTATAACATTTTGATTCATCTATTATTTCACTTATTGCATTGCCTTTTCTTTTTGTTAACACATCTGTCTCTACCTACTGGACTAGCAGTTGTAAAGTGTAGTACCCGGATCATCAGCATCAGCATCACTTGGGAATTTGTTAGAAATCCAAATTTTTAGGCTTAATCCCAGATCTGCTGAATCAGAAATTCTGCAAGTATGGCCCAACAATATGTCTCAATAGGCCCTCAGGGTGATTTTGATGTGCAGTAAACTTTGAGAATCATTCTAGACTGTGAGTATCTTGGGGATATAAACAATAGCTTATTCATTTTTTTAATCTTTATTTGGCCAGTTATAGCACATAGTAGGGACTCAAAAATATTTTTTTGAATTAATGAGCTATGGGAGGATGAGATAATTCGTATGAAAAATAGCAAATCTTGAAGAAGCTATGGAAATACAAGTGACTTCCAAGTTGTCCCTTTATTCAACTAAATTGCAAAATATGTTTGTCTAAGAGAGTAGATTCTTTAAATAGCAAAATAAAGATCATAAGTTATCAAGATGTCAGTTGCTTTTGTTAAGAAAAGATAAATTCCAAAGAACTATGTTTGTATGATTACTGATATTCTCAAAAGGTTGATATAGATTTTCTCCGTGGAAGTAATATTTTGGGTGAAAAATCTTTTAGACTATCTTATGCAGACAATATGGTCTAATTCTTTTAAATGTTATAATTATTACTCTTTTTTGTTAGACTCATAACTTTTAGCTAATACCTGAGTGTTACATGCAATAGCATATATATTCCT
>NW_012148141.1:685589-686827 GCF_000956105.1 Propithecus coquereli | reverse complement strand
TGTGTGTGTGTGTGTGTGTGTGTATAAAATATCTATATAGATATTGATAAGAGGAAATTTATTATGGGGATTGGCACACGTGATTATGGACAGTGAGAAGTCCCCACAACATGCCATCTGAAAGTTGAGGAACCAGGAAAGCTGCTGGTGTCGTTCAGTCCTGTTCCAAAGGCCTGAGAACCAGGGGAGATAGCAGTGTAGCTCTCAGTCTGACCCCAAGGCCTGAGAACTTAAAGGGGCTGCTGGTATAAGTCCAGGAGTCTGAAGGCACAAGAATGAGGAGCTCAGGCATCTGAGAGCAGGAGGAGATAGATGTTACAGCTCAAACGGAAGCAAATTCACCTTTCCTCTGCCTTTTTGTTCTCTCTGGATCCTCAGTGGATTGGATGATGTCAGCCCATATTGGTGAGGGTGGAACTTCTTTACTAAGTCTACTGATTCAAATGCTAATCTCTTCCTGAAACACACTCACAGACACACTCAGAAATAATGTTTTACCAGTTTTCTGGGTATCATGTAACACAATCAAGTGGACACATAAAATTAACCATCACAACATGAGAGTGGGCTTTGAAGGAAATATTTTGAAGATGCTACACAAATGAATTTATATTACAAAGGCAAACCTCCCCACTAACACATACTTTGCTTATTTTCCTTATTTTTTAAATGTTTAGGAGGGGGTGGTATTTTCTTATTATCTTTTCATGGGGATAGTTGGGTAGTAGTAGTAACTATTGTATTGCTACCTGTCTAGATGGTTGAGCTTTCAAGAAGGTATATTTCTTTGCCTATAAGACTTTTTTCTGCCTTTTTCTTCTCTTTCCTGTTTTCCCCTTAATTTATCTATGGGAATGAGATTGTCTGTTTCACTGTGAAGGGATAGCACAATTTCATTTTGAAAGAATTTGAGATGCTTTCCTAATTATGTGTCTTTAACAAGGATTAGGAATGTTGGGAGGAGTGAAGAGCTTTCTTCCTTATAACCAGACAGTATATCTAATCATATCAGCATTTCTGAAATGTGTTAACCTAAATGGTCTACATTTCATATTTGAATTACGTATTTAATATTACTTAAAATGATATGTATACGACACACATTCACACCGAATTAATCAAGTAGGTTTTCTCTGTGTTTGTGTGTGCATATATTTTATTCGTGTATGTGTATAAAACTTTGGTTTGTTAGTTTCTAATCTCAAAGAGTTTAAATATAAACTTAGGAGGGTTTTATT
>NW_012148141.1:671931-673824 GCF_000956105.1 Propithecus coquereli | reverse complement strand
ACGTGAAACTGAGAACCAAATCAAAGACTCAATACCTTTCACGATAGCAACAAAGAAAATAAAATACCTAGGAATATATTTAACTTAGGAGGTGAAAGTCCTCTACAGGGAGAACTATGAAATAGTGAATAAGGAAATAGCAGAGGATGTAAACGGGTAAACCATCCCATGGTCAGGGATTGGCAGAATCAACATTGTTAAAATTATGTCTATACTACCCAGAGTGACCTACAGATTCAATGCAATACCTATTAAAATACCAACATCATTTTTTCACAGATCTAGAGGAAATAATTTTATGCTTTGTATGGAAACAGTGAAGACCCTGTATAGCAAATTCAACTATGTTTTCTTCTAGAAATTTTATCATTTTAACTTTTATATTTGAGTTGGTGATACATTTTGGGTTATTTTGTGTGACATGAGATAAAATTGAGGTTTATTTTTTTCTGCATGAATATACAATTTCCAAAGGATCATTTGTTGAAATTTCCTTTCTCATTCAATTACCTTGACAACTTTGTTGAAAATTAAATGACCGTAGAACTGTGAGTGTATTTCTGGATGCTATCTTAGGTCCACTTGATTTATATTCTTACTCTCACATCAATACCACACTGTCATGATTATTATACCTTGTAATCTTGAAATCAAGTATTGTAAGATTTTTAAACATTGGAGATCCTAGCTCTTTTGCTTTTCTATACAAATTTAACTTCAATTTATCAATTCCTTCTAAAAAAGTTTAACATATATATCCCTCTCTTTATTTAGGTAGTATTTCATTTCCATCAGAAACATTTTGTGATTTTCAGGGTATAAGACTCATACACATTTTAAATTTATTACTGTATAACTCTGATACAGTTGTAAATAGATTTTTATAAAATTTCATTACTCAAATGTTTATTGCTGGTACATAGAATGCATTTTTTTTTTGTATATTGACCTTGTACACTGTGAGCTTGCTAGATTCACATATTAGTTTTAGTAGCTTTTTGTAGAATTGTTAGTATTTCCTACATTCATAATCATGTTCTATATGGATAACGACAGTTTCAATTCTTCTCTTTCATTCTGGATTTCTTCTATGTCTTGCCTTATTTAACTGGCTAGGACCTCCAGTAGAATATCAAATAGAAATTGTGAGAGCACACATTCTTGCATTGTTTCTGAACTTAGTTGGAAAACATGAAGTATTTCGCTATTGAGTATCATGTTAGCTATAGGGATTTTGTAGATGTCCATTGTCATGTTGAATTAGTTACCTCAGATTCCTAGTTTGCTGACAGTTATTATCATAAAAGTCTTGGATTTCTTTCAAATGTTTTTCTGCATCTACTTAAATGATTACATGATTTTTCTCACATATTCCAAAAACATGGAGAATCACATTGATTTATTTTTTGTTTTTGAGATTAAACTAGCCTTATAGTTTCAGAATAAATTTCACTTGGTCATGATGGCTTATCCTTTTTAATATTGCTGTATTCAATTTGTTAATATTTTTTGAGGATATTTTGTGTCTATATCAATGAGGGGTATCAATCTTTAGTTTTCTTTTGATATCATTGTCTGGTTTTGTCATAAAGGTAAGATTGGGCTCATAGAATTAGTTGGAGAATATCCAAGCTTACTCTATATACTGAAAGAAGTTGGGGTTGAGTTGATATTAAATATAGCAGTGATGCTATATTGGCCTGACATTTTGATTTTAGTAAGGTTTTCAATTCAGATTTGATTTTAAAATACGGAGTTATTCATGTTTTCTACTTCTTTTTAGGCCAGTTTTGATCATTGTAAGCCACTTCTTGATCTGATTTCTACTTATATCTTCTATCTCATCCTTCATATCATCCCCTATTCAAAGTTCTATGCTTTATTCATCATATA
>NW_012148141.1:670336-671881 GCF_000956105.1 Propithecus coquereli | reverse complement strand
ATAATTAAATTTATTGTTATAACTTTAGGGTTGAAATTTGTGGTCGAGTTTTTAAAAAGTCCATTTTCTTGAAACGTATAGTAGCTGGTTTTAGTTAATACGTGAGTCAAGAAACACAAACATTAGAGTAGAAAGTTACAATGAGTGTTTGAGTTACCTGTGTCTAGAAAAGTGACATCAAACCTTCCTAGCTTTTCTATAGTTTATATGGATGAAAATGTGATATGTGAAATGTCAAGTTTTGTATGAGGTTTGATATTTTGTGCATGTTCGATGCCTTTCTGCTAGATTCCAGATGACTGAATGCTGCTGTGTATAGCTATACTCTGGATACTACTACTTAACAAATATGACCACTCCCTCATGATTTTGTCATTAACAAATGTGCCATTTGATGTGTAGGCAGGAAAATAAGTAGATAAATAAGTTATGAAAAATCCAAAGTTATGGAGACATTGACTTTGGAAGAAGTTAGTTAATTCATTTTCATCACTTCCAATTTCACCTTCTGGATCTTTTCTCCTCTTATGGTATTACCTATCTCCTATCTTCCGTACAGAAGTTCTTCTACATCTCAACAGGTTAAACCTCCTAGAGTTTTATTTAAATACATTTTTTTTATTTTTTCTTTCAGCATATTACAGGGGTACAAATGTTTAGGTTACATATATTGCCCTTGCTCCATCCGAATCAGAGCTTCAAGCATGTCCATCCCCCAGACAGTGCACACTGCACCCATTAGGTGTGTATATACCTAACCCCTTTTTCCCTCTCCCTTTTGTCTGACACCCGATAAGTGTTATTACTATATGTGCACTTAGGTGTTGAACAGTTAATACCAATGTGATGGTGAGTACACGTGGTGCTTGTTTTTCCATTCTTGGGATACCTCACTTAGTAGAATGGTTTCCAGCTCTATCCAGGATAATGCAAGAGGTGCTAGATCACCATTCTTTTTTGTGGCTGTATAGTACTCCATGGTATACATGTACCACGTTTTATTAATCCAGTCATGTATTCATGAACTCTTTGGTTGTTTCCACATCTTTGCAATTGTGAATTGTGCTGCTATGAACATCCGAGCGCAGATGTCTTTTTTATAGTATGTTTTTTTTTTCCCCCTTTGGGTAAATACCCGGTAGTCAAATTCTGGATCAAATGGTAGGTCTCCTTTGAGTTCTTTGAGGTATATCCATGTTAATTTCCATAGAGGTTGTACTTTTTTGCAGTCTCACAAGCATTGTAAGAGTATTCCCATCTCTCCACATCCATGCCAACATTTGTTCTTTTGGGACTTTTTGATAAAAGCCATTCTTACTGAAGTTAAGTGACTATCTCATTGTGGTTTTGATTTGCTTTTCCCTGACGATTAGAGATATTGAGCATTTTTTCATATGTTTGTTGGCCATTAGTCTGTCTTCTTTTGAAAAGTTTCTGTTCATGTTCTTTGCCCACCTTTTAATGGGGTCATTTGATTTTTTCTTGTTGATAATGCTGAGTTCTACATAGATTCTAGTGATCAGCCCCTTATCGGATGTGTAGCAT
>NW_012148141.1:664566-667202 GCF_000956105.1 Propithecus coquereli | reverse complement strand
CTTCACCTGGATAATTCTAAATTATTTTTTTTTCTTTTTGCATTTTTAACTCTTTTTTTTTTAATTTCAGAATATTACTGGGGTACACACGTTTTGGTTGCATAATTTGCTTTTGAACAGTTCGAATCACATGTTTTGGTCGCATAATTTGCTTTTGAACAGTTTTAATCAAAGTTATAAGTGTACCCTTCACCCAGATATGGTGCATTGAACACATTAGCTGTGACTTTTAGCGACCCCCTCTTCACCCCTTATCTACTTGATTTCCATTGAGTTTTACTTCCATATGTGTACATAAGTGTTGATCGATTATTTCCAGTTTAGTATTGAGTACATATGGTGTTTGTTTTTCCATTCTCATGATAGTTCATTTAGAAGAATGGTCTCCAGTTCCATCCAGGTTGTTGAAAAACATACTACCTCACCATTTTTTATGGCTGAGTAGTACTCTATGGTATACATATACCACATTTAATTTATCCACTCACGAATTGATAGGTGCTTGGGTCGTTTCTACATCTTTGTGATTGTGAATTGTGCTGCTATAAACATTCGAGTGCAAGTGTCTTTTTATAAAATGTCTTTTTTTTCCTTTTGGCTAAACACCTAACATTTGGATTACTGGATCAAATGGTAGGTCTACTTTTAGTACTTTGAGGTATCTCCATACTCCTTTCTATAGAGATTGTACTAGTATGCAGTCCCACCAACAGTGTGTAAGAGTTGCTTTCTGTCCACATCCATTCCTACATCTGTTGTTTTGGGACTTTTTGATAAGAGCCATTCTTACTGGAGTTAAGTGATATCTCACTGTGGTTTTAATTTGCATGTGCCTGGTGATTGGAGACTTTGAGCACTTTTTCATGTGTTTCTTGGTCATTAGTCTATCTACATTTAAAAAGTTTATGTTCCTGTTTTTTGCCCACTTTCTAATGGGGTTGTTTGACATTTTTCCTGTTGATTTGCTTGAGTTCTTCTTAGATTCTGGTTATTAGCCCTTTATTCGATATATAACATATAAATATTTTCTCTCATTGTGCAGGTTGCCTATTTGCTCTATTGATTGTGTCATTGGCTATGCAGAAACTTTTTAATTTGATCAGGTCCCATTTATTTATTTTTGTTGTTGATGTGATTTTTTGGGGGGGTCTTCTTCACAAATTCTTTGCCTAGGCCAATAACTATAAGAGATTTTCAAACCTCTTCTTCTAGAATTCTTATAGTTTCATGCCTTAGATTTAAGTCTGTTATCCATCGTGAATTAATTTTGTGAGTGGTGAGAGGTGTGGATCCTTTTTCTGTCTTTTACATGTGGCTATCCAATTTTCCCAACACCACTTCTTGAATAGGGATTCTTTACCCCAGTATGTGTTTCTCTCTGATTTTCAAGATCAGGTGGGAATATGAGGATGGTTTTATATCTGGGTTCTGTGTTCTGAGCCATTGATCTATGTCTCTCCTGTTGTGTCAGTACCGTGTTATTTTGGTTACTATAGCCTTGTGATATAGCTTTAAGTCTGGTAAAGTGATGCCTCTCGATTTGTTCTTATTACATAAGGTTGCATTGGCTATCCAGGGTCTTGTCTTGTTCCATATGAAGCATAGAACTATTGTTTCTAGATCTGTGAAAAATGATGTTGGTATTTTAATGGGGAATGCAAAGAATCTGTATATCATTGTGGGTATTATAGACATTTTATCAATGATAATTCTGCCGATCCAGGATCATGATATGTTTTTCCATATGTTTACATCTTTTGGAATTTCTTTCCTCAGTGTATCATAGTTCTTCCTATCGAGGCCTTTCATCTCTTTAGGTAAATATATTCCTCATTATTTTATTTTCCTTGTTGCTACTGTGAAAGGGATGGAGTCTTTCATTTGATTCTCAGCTTGACAGGTGTTGGGGCATATGAAAGCTACTGATTTGTGTACATTAATTTTATAACTGATACTTTGATGACATTATTTATCAATTCCAGAAGTCTCTTGGTTGAATCTTCGGTGTTTTCCAGATATAAGATCATATCATCAAGAAACAGCAATAGTTTAACCTCTTCTATCTCCATTTGGATACGCTTGATTTCCTTCTCCTGTCTGATCCCTCTGGCTAGGACTTCCAGCACTATGATGAATAGAAGTGGGCAAAACAGGCAACCTTGTCTGGTTCCAGTTCTAAGCAAAAATGCTTTTAATTTTTCCCCATTAAGTATGATGTTGGCTGTCGGTTTATTGTATATGGCTTTTATAATTTTTAGGGATGTCCCATCTATGCTTATTTTGTTACACATTCTTATCATAAAAGAGTGCTGATTTTTGTCAAATTCTTTTTCTGAATCTATTGACAGCATCATATGATCTTTGTTTTTGCTTCTATATGTGTGGTGAATTACATTTATAGATTTGTGTGTGTTGAACCATCCTTGTATCTCTGGGTTGAAGCCCACTATTTTGTGGTGAATTATTTTTTGATATGCAGCTGAATTCTGTTTGCTAAGATTTTATTGAGAGGATTTCCATCTATAGTTTTAAGAGATATAGGTCTGTAGTTTCTTGTTTGGTTGTGGCTTTTCCTGGCTTTGGTATCAAGCTGATATTGGCTTAGAAGAATGAGTTGGGGAAGATTCTTTCATTCT
>NW_012148141.1:646228-647676 GCF_000956105.1 Propithecus coquereli | reverse complement strand
TCAGGTTGGGAAATCTATTTTAGTATGCCCTTATGCTGCAACAATGTTCCAGTGCAGAAAGTCAGAAGGTTTTAGGTTCAGTTCCCCAAAACTGAATTCTTTCTTATCAGGAATACATCAAGTATTGATGAGCTGAGATGTGCACATTGAAGCCTCACAGGACAGAACATACACTAAAGATCTTATGGTACCGTGATCTAGCACAAACTGTTGTTCATTTCCAAAGTGGGAGAAAATCATAGCTTTTTTTCCTATGCCTTAGTTACTTTATGAAACCAAATTATTTTGCAGGTTATAGGTAAGGAAATGGTTACATAAAATTTTAAAATGTTTGCTCATTTTATTATGGAAGGCCTCCAAATGCATACAGTTTTGAAGGGTGAGGTTATCTCCAGATACTGAAATACACTGCTATTTCTCTGTCATTTAAATTACACTTTTTTAGGACCTCTATGTATTTCCTCTTTTCTTAATGAAAATATCAAACTTGACTTTAGACCTGTTTTAATTTCTAAAATCAACGTCACAATGGCCAAAGATCTGTCCTATGAAATACCAAGGAATGTAAGGTGGTGATTAAGACAGATAATCAAGGAGGCAGGGGAGGCTCACCAAAAGTCTTCTGATGAATTCAGTTTATTATTTTTTTGTATTTAAAATGTCTTTGTTAGCTGCTGATGGAAATATAAGAAATCTTAAGTTAAAAAATTCTCTCATGGTAAAACAAAAACAGCACATAAATAGTTGTTTAATAATTACTTTGTGATTAATATTTGACAGTTATTCTTATATCAATATGAGAGATAGGTGAAAAATGTTTTAACAGAAGGAAGGAATTTCTTTTTTTTAAATCTGAATGTGGGTCATTGATTTGCTAATGTGCCACGTTTGGTACTTACTCATAAAGAACTGTGTTTCCATTGTAAACATCATTTTAGTGAGTTTAAAAAAAATAATCTATGAAGACTGATGCCAACTTTGAACTCTTTCTATAACAGATTTGGCACTTGAGAGTAATTTTTTCTTTACAAATTTTAATGACCAAAAAATTGTTCTGGCTTGCTTTTAAGTTACAGTGAATTAGAATAAATTGTTAATTATGTTCAGCTGCAATTTGGGGGGCTTAAAAACCCAAAACAATGACTACGATTGCAATAAAAGTTGGCAAGTGATTAGTTCAGAGTTTTAGTTAGATTGTATGTGCCATTTAACAGAAGGGGCCTAAGAAGGAGATTTAACCTTGAAGAATACTCTACTCAATTTGCAAATGAATTTGATGTGGTGCTCTTAGCCTTTTTTGAAATTTCCTGAAACTCCGTTGTAACATAATTGTTCAGCAGGGCAGGATTTAGTAAAACCTTCATCTCTCTAATGACTAAAAGGTATTGAAAAAATAAAAGAAAAATCACATTAAAAAAATAAAAAAACATTTAAAATATATCTGCTCA
>NW_012148141.1:640469-646178 GCF_000956105.1 Propithecus coquereli | reverse complement strand
TCTTTCCCTCATAGGTCTTAATGCTCCCAAGAATAACCATGTTCCTAAGGGAAAAATGTAAACATTACTTACAAATATAGTACAAATACTGTGTGCCTATTGAGTGTCAAATTCCACACTACTATTCAAACTGCTTCTGTTCAACTTTATGTCCTCACTGAATTCATTTTTATGCCATATTAACCCTACTCGGTTTGTAAATACTTTTATCTCCTCTCAACACAGTCATATAATAAGTACATGCTTTTAAACACCATGCAATCCTTAAAGGTAGTTTCAGTAATGCCTCTTCTTCCTCTCCTCTTCTAAGAATAAAACTCAGCATATGCTAACAAAGTGGAAAGCAGAGTATTGTTGAAAAATCTTATTTTCTGTTTGCTTATATGTTCGATATATCCACATGACCCATGTGTTTAAGAAGTGTGACCTGGTGCCTATATCAATGCCACTTCTTCAGTTAGGTAATAATCCCATATTATACCATGATAAGACTGAACTCATTCCAAAGAGTAGAGTAGAATAACCCCTTGAATTGGGTGGTTGGGTTCTCAAAATATACATAAAACTCTGATTACTCTCACAGCCTCTGGTACTCTAAACTTGTGGAAACAACTTTTAGGAAACTCTGTCCAAAACAGGCCTTCTTTAGTAGCTACACAAACAATATTTCTCAGTTGCCCTAATTTTTACCAGCCAATTTTAAAATAAGCATTATTGATGCTTAGTGTGATGACATTGAATTGGTGAGGCCTACCTGAACCGTTACCATCAATAGTTTGGCTATTGAGCTAATGATCTTTAAAATTGAAAACCTAAAGATATGCCTACAAATGTCCTTCGTATTAACAAATGCATGTGCCCAAGCATGAAGATACTCATATTGTCATTTTTGAGATTTTTCTGTGTGTACTTTCTCTTCTTTTTCATGCCCAAAATGTGTAGCCATCTATGTATGTCTAGACAGGCATTGAGAGTTATACACATACGTACTGCATGGTTAAAACTTGAAATATATATTTTATTTTATTTTTTAAAAATTTTTGAGACCTGTGTTGTATCCTAGGATGTGATCAATGTAAGAGAATGTTCCATGAGCTGATGAGATGAGTGTATATTCAGTAGTTTTGGGTTAAAATGTTCTGTAAATTCCAGTTAAGCCCATTTGTTCTGGAGTTCTGTTTAAGTCCCTTGTTTCCTTGCTTATTTTCTGTTTGGAGGATTGTCCTGTCCTGTCAGTTGAAGTCCCTGGCTATTATGGCATGCTGCTGTTTATCATTTTGTTTAGATCAAATAGGATTTGCTTTATGAATCTGGGCTCTCCTGTGTTAGTTGTATAAATGTTCAGAATTGTTATGTTTTCTTGTTGGATTTTTCCCTTCACCATTATATAGTGCCCATCTTTGTCTTTCTTACTTTTGTTGATTTGAAGTCTATGTTATCTTGTATCAGCATGGGTACACTAGCTTTCTTTTCATTTCCATTTCCATGGAATATTGTTTTCTATCCTTTCACTCTGTGTCTAAATGAGTCCTTGGGAGTTAGGTGTTTTTCTTGGGTTCAGCAGATACTTAACTTGTATATTTTTATCCACTTAGCCAGCCTATGTCTCTTTAGTTGGGAGGATTTCCGTTTATCCTGTTGGGTAGACCCTTATTGCTTTGTTTTACCTTTAATTCATTGTGGTATCTGTGCTGTGAACTTTAACTTTTGGATGAGTTTTCACTGGTGAGTGTGTATTGTGCTGATCAGTGTATAATGCAGTTCTGAGTACTTCTTGCAGGGCAGGGCTGGTCTTAAAACATTCTCTTAGTGATTGCTTGTCTGAGAAAATCTTTAATTCCCCCTTGTATAAGAATACAAAATTCTAGACTGGGCATTGTTCTGTTTCAGGAGACTGAGGTTGTGTCGCCAATTCCTACTGGATTGTAAGTTTTCAGTTGAGAAGTCTGCAGCTAGTCTGATAGGTTTTTCTTTGTAAGTCATGTGCTGTTTTTGCCTTACTGCCCATAGGAGTGCCTCTTTGGGCAGCCTAATAACTATGTGTCATGGCGATTGCCTCTTTATGATGAATCTCCCAGGGTCCTGCATGCTTCTTGTACTTGGATATCTAGATTTATCGCAAGGCTAGAGAAATTTTCCTCAATTACTCCCTCAAATAAATTATCCAACCCTTGTGTATTTTCTTCTTCACCCTCAGGTATGCCTATGATTCTTATGTTGGGCCTCTTTACATAATCCCTCATTTCTTGTAGGCTTTGCTCATTCATCTTATTTTTCTGTTCTTTCTCGTCAACTGATTGTTTAGATTATAGATGTTATCTTCAAGCTCTGAGACTCTTTCCTCGGCCTGATATAGCATATTCCTAAGTATTTCCACTGTGTTTTATAATTCTTTGAATGAATTTTTCGTTTCCAGAATTTCTTTTTGGTTTTTCTTTAATTTTTTTATTCATTTATAACATTGTTTGGCTTCTTTGTGCTGGATTTCCTTTTTCTCTTGTATTTCATTAAGCTTTCTTACAATCCATATTCAAAATTCATCTGTACTTTCAATCATTTTGTTTAGATTGGTATCCATTGGTAAGGAGTTACTGATTTCTTATGGGGTGTCCTTTCACTCTGATTTTTCATGTTTCTGGAGTTCCTTTGCTGATTCCTCCTTATCTGGCCTCTTAATCGAGAACTTGGGATGCTAGGGCTGGCTTATGGCCCTGTGTCTGACTTCCCAAAGATCAATCTCTGACGATGCCAGGGAGAGGAGTGCTGGTCCTGCATTGCCTTTGGGGCATTTGAGCATGTTTGGTAAACCTCTTCGTTTACCTCTGATCTGTTGTCTTCACCTCTTCCCAATGGAGATAGTGAGTTTGGTCCCCCAGCTTAATCACTGAGCTGGTGTATTGTACTTGTTGGTATCAGTCTGCTGATTCCTAATTGCTTGAGTTGGAAGGCACTATGTTTAGCTATGGTGGTGTTCCCCCACTATTGATTGTAGTTTGTGTGGAGGAGCCAGCTGCTGAGATAATCTTTTGTGCCCATGGTAGGCTCTGGTCCTCCAGATGGAGCACACTAAAGCCCCAAACTTTAGGAGGGACCCTCTAACTCCCAGGAAGTTGCTTGGTCCCTAGTCCCCCTAAGATGGGGGGATGATCAAGACAGATTATGGCTGGAGTGTGGGAGCCTTAGGGGCTTTACTAAGCCTCACTGGGGCTCAGAGGTTGCTTATCTGGCTGTCAGGGTGAACCACCGATATGGAGTTCGGGGCCAGCTATCCATGCCCGGAAAGCTGTTTTCGAGGAGAGGGGCCTAATCATATGATTGCTAAGGCCCCAAGCCAGGCTTATTCCGTCCCTGTCCACTAGCCTGTTTTCTCTGTGGAGTGGGGCATGCACCCTCCCTATTTTATCCCTGGAACTCCACAACACTCTCCTCTCTGATTAGTCCATGTGTATTCCCTCTCTGCCCAAGACTGGCTCTTGAGCTACCCCACTGTCTATGTGTCTGATGCTGGCAGGTAGGGGGATCTCCAGTTGTGCACTCGTGTTCCACCACTAGCTCCCAAGGTGAGGGAGATAGTCCTTTCTATCCACAGAGGTCTCCGCCAAGGGCATGCTGCCGCAAGGGGTGAAGTGGTGGCTCAGGAATCTCTTGGATCAAGTTGCACGCCCTCCTACAGTGAGTTTTTGAAGAGGCTGCTCCTCCAGTTCAGCCTGTATGCCCAAGGCATTTGGTTGCCATGGGAACCAGGGGCAAAGCTAATTTAGTCCACGTGCCATAGCCTTCTCCAATGTGGTGGTTCTTTGGCAGGGGTGGGGGATGGGGCATGCTCACAGACCCCTGTTCCTCTGTGCCCCTCCACAACCTCCCATTGGATATGGCCATGAAGGCTCTCTTGCTACCCCAGCCTGGAACTGGAACCTCTTCCCTACATCTCACCACCCCATTCTCATGACCAGGGGGCACCAGGTTCATCCCACTTGTCTGAGCCGCCAGCTGTTGATCCCACCAAACTCCTGTGGGCAGGGAGATTGCAGACTGTGGCTGTCTTGAGGGCTCATCTGGGAGTGCACCCTTGTCCCTTGAGAAGCAGGCCTCTCATCACAGAGCATTTTAGCAGCCACTATGGTGGTGGGAAGGGCTGCAGTTTCTCTGCACTGTTTTCGTGTCCAGGGGGCACTGGGTCCTGCCTGCCTGTCTGAGCCACCAGCAGGCGATCCCACACAGCATCTCCACAGTGGCTCCGCTCTCCAAGGTGCGTTTGGCTGGGAATGTGTCCTCATAACTGAAAGACAGGCTTCTCAGTGCAGAGCGCTTTTGCTGTTGCTGGTGGCGTGGCATGGCTACAAAGCTGTCTTGAGCCAAAATTACTTTCTGAGGTGCCAGGAGTGGAGGAGGTGCAGAGGAGGAGGCATCCAGATGCAGGAATGCTGGCTTTCTGATCCCTTGTGGCTTTCACCCATGGGATGAGAG
The DNA here is from genome assembly GCF_000956105.1 of Propithecus coquereli. Taxonomy (NCBI): domain Eukaryota; kingdom Metazoa; phylum Chordata; class Mammalia; order Primates; family Indriidae; genus Propithecus; species Propithecus coquereli. Next base: position 641,711 of record NW_012148141.1, on the reverse strand, counting down.
CCCTGTGTCCTGCTGCTGGCTGGAGGCACCCAGGTGAGATAGGGGAGCCCCCTTGACTTTCACTGGGCTCCAAGCCTCCCTGGATTTGGTGCAAACCACCGATCTCTCTTCTCTATCCTCCTGTCTCTCACCTTCCCTGCTCCTCTCGGTGGAGTCCTCAGATTCCTCTGCTGTCTCTCCCTGTGGTCCATATCCGTGGAATAATTGTTCTTTGCTCTCCCCAATCCAACCCTCTATTCTTCTACCAGAATGGTCTGACAAGCTATGTCTCTAGTTGGCCATCTTGGCTGTCTCCCTAATTCTATATTCTTTAACGCTAGTCTTGGGAAGCTCATTTTTTGGGGGAAAACTTTAGTGATTTCACTTGATGTCTCCTCCTCCCACTCACCTCTCCATGCCCCACTGCCAGCTCTATTACATGTTCTTCCTTTGCTATTCCCAAGTACCATGTAAGTGTAGCCCTCCTTGTTTGGTAATTGTGTTTTTTTCCCCTTTTATTAGACTTAGGTTACTGAGGTCAGGGACCTTGGTTTTTTAATCTTTCTATTTTCAGTGTCAAGCACATAGAAAATGCTCCACAGTCATTATAATGAAAGACAGAAACAACAGATGGAAAGAAGAAAGAAAGAGAGGGAGGAAGAAAGAAGAAAGGAATGAAAAAGGGAAAGAGGGAGGAAGAGAGGGAGAAAAGAAGGAAAGAAATAAGGAAAGGAGACACAAAGAGAAGGGATGGAGGACATAAAGATGTTTTCAGCAGAGATCACCATTGGTAATTTTAACTAGAGACAAGGAAACTGGAGAGTGTGTGCTCCTAGAAGAGACCTGGATTTGACTCAAGTCCACCATTATATCAGAAATTAGAAACTTCAATCTTTGAAAAGATCTATCAAAATCTTTCATTCTCCAAGGCTCTCTCATGCATTATGAAGATTTATAAAAAGCATTGGTGTGAAGGAATTCAAAGAGATTACTTGTTGGATAAGAGTGCTATAACCCCTAGAAACCATAGAGTTAGTTCACTGCTTGGTATAGACCCATGCTACTGACACTAAGTCTGGGCTTGTATTGACACCTCCTAAAATGGCAGACTCTATAAAAATGACCAGTCTCCACCTGTGTGACTATAGTTAGAACCCTGAACTGAAGTTCTTTCCCTCATAGGTCTTAATGCTCCCAAGAATAACCATGTTCCTAAGGGAAAAATGTAAACATTACTTACAAATATAGTACAAATACTGTGTG
>NW_012148141.1:635757-637209 GCF_000956105.1 Propithecus coquereli | reverse complement strand
TATTGAAAAAATAAAAGAAAAATCACATTAAAAAAAATAAAAAAACATTTAAAATATATCTGCTCACACAAGCAAGTGCACAATAAGTACTCGTTGATTGATTTGCAACATTAAATTGAAGCTCCATTGTACTTTGACATTAGAGTATGGCTGATCAGTTAAGTTTTGTACCATACAAAGTACATACAGATTATAACATTTGGGGGGAAGTTAGTTTCATGGTCACAGACCATATCTTCCCTTCAATTAGCAATTGTGCAACTAAGTGATACTGGTCACAGAAAAATGTGCTATATAAATTGTAGATGAAACAATTAAAATCTCCACTAGTGATGAAAACTACCTACTGGTTACACATATGCACATGCAGATTCACAGTGAGTCTGCAAGATGTTATTTGTTTTTAAGTCTGATTGTAAAAATAAAAAAAAATCATTAATTTGTAATTATTTCTTTATTCATCCACTCATTCATTTATTCAACAAATATTTCTTGCCTTTTATGGGAAAAGCCCTGTGCTAAACATGGAGCATGAATAGATAAAGAAGACAGTGCTTGGTCTTAAAGATCTTAAAATCTGTAGGGGTCTAAGATCATTCACAAATAGTCACCACTGAATGTAAATAATGGAAGAGAGACACGAAGAAAAAAGTGATATCACATTTTTGTGGGGAATCAGGACATGCATTTTAAAGGAGATATGCTAATGTTAGATATAAGAAAATGGTATCTGATTTTGCTTAATATGCATTAACATATTTTACTCTAACTTTAAAAAGGAATACTTTTTTAAACATACATTTTATTGGCATTTGCTAAAAGATGTAGTATTTCCTTGAATTCAACATAGAATTCAAAATAAAATATGTACAACATAGAATACAACATAAAATATGTAGAATGTCCTTGGGATTTGGAAAGTTTTATTGCAATTTATTATTTCTAATCTATCCATTGTGTTCCCGCATCTGAATAATGTGCTTTATCTCAAAACAACATTTTAAAATTTCTTTTTGAAAGGTAGATTTGCAACTCATACCAAATACTAGACATCATTTATGTTAATCATTATTATATACTACAGTTTGGATATTTGTTCTCCCAACCTCATGTTGAACTCTGATCTCAATATCGATCCCAATTTTGGAGGTGGGACCTAGATGGAGGTGTTTGGGTCATGGGAGCAGTTCCATCATGAATAGATAAATCTCCCTGAGGTAGGGGGTCATCGAATTCTCCCTGTGTTAGTTCCTAGGAGAGCTGGTTGTTCAAAATAGCCTGGCACCCCCAGCCCTTTTGCTTGCTCTCCTGCCATGTCATCTCTGTATCTGCTGGCTCCTCTTTGCCTTCCATCATGAGTGGAAGCAGCCTGAGGCCCTTACCAAAAGGAGATGCTGATGCCATGCTTCTTATACAATCTGCAGAATCATGAGCCAAATAAACCTCTTTTTT
>NW_012148141.1:624146-634694 GCF_000956105.1 Propithecus coquereli | reverse complement strand
AAAACTGTTAGTCAGAAGTTACAGAAGGCCAGATTTGACTGGTGTCTGAAGAAGGAGCAGTCTTGTGGGACTGAGCCCTCAATCTGTGGGATCTGACACTGTATCCAGGAAGACTGTAGAAATTGAATTGAGGATACCTGCCTGGTGTCTGCTGTAGAACTGATTGCTTCCTTGTTGATAGGGGAGAAATCCCCACACATTTGATCACACAAGTCTTCTGTGTTGATTGTTGTGTGGTGTGAAACCAGAGGAAAAATTGTTTGTTTTCTTTTTTTTACATTCAACCTACATCCAATTTTTCCTATTCTTAGTATCTTACACCACCATAGTACATATGTCACAACTTTTGAAGCAATATTAATACATTAGTATTAATTAAATCCATTCTTTATTCATATTTCCTTAGCTATTAGTTCATATTTCTTTTGTTTTTCCATTTCAAGAATATTGTATAATTGGAATCATAGAGTAACTAACCTTTACAGACTGGATTCTGCACTCAGCAATATATTAATATATTTAAGATTCATCCATATTGGTAGGGCAAGATGGCAGACTAGAAGGAGGCTGTGCTTGTGCTCTCAAGGAAAGGATCAAAAATTTTTCATAGAGGTTCACCCGAGGATGGATCATCTCAGAGAAAGCATCATGAATCATCACAGAAGTGACTGGAAAATGCCCAAAGCTGGGGAGAGAGATGAGAGCTGATCCAATTGGCAAGTTCAGAAGGTACCTCCAGAGGCATCCACATGTAGGGAAGGGTCAGGGGAGAGATCCCTGGGGCTCTGCATTCCCCCAGTGGACACTGCAACCAGAGGTCCTAGGTAGCTCCTCCACCACAATACTCCTCCAAACTGATTAGGGAGCTGCTTGGGGACTTTGTAGCAGTATTGCACCATAAAGCAGGCACAATGGGGTCCCACCAGCTTCTAGTCCCAGGTTGCTGAAACAGATGCCGTTCTGCACACTCAGCCCAAGAGTGCCTGGTCTGCAGAAGGGTCAGCTCCACTGCAAATCTTTCCCATTGCCCCTGCCAGGACAGGGAGGGAATCAGGGAGGGTGGGCAATCTCATGAACACTGTAACTTGGTGCCCCCCAACACCCTCCATCATCCACCTCCCAGAGATCTGAGCAGAGCAGGCACCCACTGGGTCTCAGCATCCCTGCTACAATCACACTGTCTCGATAATGACACCTCTGCCATCTGAGTAGCACTACAGCAGCAACCACAGTCAGACCTGTGCAAAGGGAGAGCCTCAGTCACCACGATTCCCAGGCAAGTTGCTGCATGTCTCCCTTGCCCTGGTAGCTGTAGGTGGCTCAGCCACTGTGGCCCAACGAGTGAGTCTGCCAACAGCCATGATCCAGTGACCTGCCCAGGTGCTGACCAAGGCCCTCTGACCTGTCTAGGCACATGCCAAGATCCCTTGCCACCACAGGTACCAGACATCCACCAAGGTCCTGCAACCACCCAGATGCTGGAAAAAGCCATACAACCTCCCTCCATGGAAAGGGACTTATCCAGTCCTCTGCTGGAGCTTCTATTAATAATAGTAGCTGGGAGACCAACTCACCAATCCAAGCTAATATACCAAGAGCACCGGCTTGGGACTATGACAACTACATGGGAATGGAATGACACAGGAGAACGGTGCATTACAGGTTTTCAGTGTATCTGCTTCCCTCCCCGGGTCAGTCCTCCAGAATAGGACACAAAAGCACTATCTAGAGACCTCTACTTCTTCACATTAAGTAGGAGAGTTCTCAGCAAAGGAGAACAAGTGCGCCACAAACCTATCAGCACTGAGCTGAGAGAAGAGGTTTCAGATGAGAAGAAACCAGCAAAGGAATTCTGACAACATGAGAAAACAAGCTAGTTCTACACACACAAAGGATCACAATAGATCCACAGCAATGGACACCAACCAAAGGGAAACTGTTGAAATGTCAGAAATGAAATTCAGAATATAATTGCAGACAAGATGAATAGGATTGAAGAGAAAGTTGAAAACCAAAACAAGCCAAAAAAAAAATTTCAGGACATGAATGAAAAATATGAAAAACTCACTAAAGAGATAGACAACATAAGAAAGTATATAACTAAACTTAAAGGAATGAAAGAGTCATTTAGGGAATTAAAAAATACAGTTGAAAGTTTCAACAACAGGATAGACCAAGCAGAAGAAAGGATCTCACACCTTGAAAATAAGGCTTTCTAACTAATATGGTGAGTCAAAGATGCAGATAAAAGAATAAAGAAGAATGAATAATCATGCAGAGAAATATGAAACTATGTGAAACAAGATAATATACGAATTATAGGTATCCCACAGGGAGAAGAAAAAGCAAAAAGCATGGACAACTCGTTTGAGGGAATTGTTGAGGAGAACTTCCCTAGTATTGCTGGAGATTCAGATATTCGGATACAAGATGGTGATCAAGCACTGTGAAGATTCATAGCAAATAGGACACATAGTCATAAATCTGGCAAAAGTTAAAATAAAGGAGATAATTCTACCAGGTGCAAGATGAAAACAACGACTAACCTGCAAAGGAAAATCCATCTGGCTAATAGCAGACTTCGCAGCAGAGACCTTACAAGCCAGAAGGGATTAGATCACAGCTAGATTAACATAAAATCAAAGAAAAAGAATGCAAATAAGCTCAATCAGAAATGAAAAAAGATTGAATCCTTGGGATTTTCTAGATATAATAGCATATCATGAGCAAAGAGTGAGAGTTTGACCTCTTCTGCCCCCATTCAGACATCCTTAATTCACTTCTCTTGTCTAATTGCTCTGGCAAGGACTTTCAGTTCAATGTTAAATAGAAGTGGAGATAGTGGGCAACCTTGTCTGGTTCCAGTTCTAAGCGGGAATGCGTTCTATTTTTTCCCTTTCAATATACACAGCCAAGGAAACTATCATTAGAGCGAATAGACAACCTACAGAATGGGGGAAAATATTTGCTTTCTACACATCCAATAAAGGGATGATGGCAAGAATTTATATAGAACTTAAGAAAATTAACAAGAAAAAATCAAACAACCCCATCAATAAACAGGAAAAGGACATGAACAGAAACTTTTCAAAAGAAGACAGAATAATGACCAGCAAACACATAAAAAAGTGCTCAACGTCTCTATTCATTAGGGAAATGCAAATCAAAACTACAATGCATTATCACCTAACTCCAGTGAGAATGGCCTGTATCAAAAAGTCCAAAAATAACAAATGCTGATGTGGATATGGAGAGATTAGAACACTCTTACACTGCTGGTGGAACTGCAAATTGGTACAATCCTGTGGAAAGTAATTTGGAGATACCTCAAAGAGCTAAAAATAGAAATATCATTTGATCCAGCAATCCCACTACTAGGCAGCTATCCAAAGGAAAAAAAGACATTCTATAATAAAGACATCTGCACTCGAATATTTATAGCAGCACAATTTACAATTGCAAAGATGTGGAAACAACCCAAATGCCCATCAATACATGAGTGGATTAATAAAATGTGGTGTATGTATACCATGGAATACTACTCAACTACGAAAAACAATGGTGATCTAGCATCTCTTATATTATCCTGGATGGAGCTTAAGCCCATCCTTTGAATTGAGGTATCACAAGGATGGAAAAACATGCACCACGTGCACTCGCCATCAAACTGGTACTAACTGATCAACACTAAGGTACTCATTTGGTGCAGGTCAGGTGGGGGGGTGGAGGAGGTGGGGAGGGTAAACCCATAGCTAATGGAAATAGGGCACACTGTATGGGAGACGGACATGCTTGTAGCCCTGGCTTGGGCGAGGCAAATGCATTTCATGTAACCAAAATATACCCCCATAATATCCTGAATTAATAAATAAATAAATAATAAAAAGTATAATTAATGTAAAAATAATTGAAAAAGTAGAGATAACAACTGATTGCACAGAAATACAAAATACCATCTATGAAAACTACAAAAACCTCTACACTTACAAGCCAGTAAACCTAGAGAAAATGGATAAAACCTGGAAACACCCAACCTCCCAAGACTCAAGCAGGAAGAAATTGAAATCCTGAATAGACTCGTATTGAGCAATGAGAATGAAGCAGTGATAAAAATCCCCTAAGAAAAGAAATCCCTGGACCAGAAGGATTCACAGCTGAATTTTATCATACCTACCAAGAAGAAAAGCTACCCATTTTACAGACATTATACCATAACATTGAGAAGGAGAGAATCCTCCCTAACTCATTCTATGAAGCCAATATCACCTTGATACCAAAGCCAGGAAAGGACACAACAAAAAAGGAAAACTGCAGAGCAATATCCTTTATAAAAATAGATGCAAAAATCCTCAACAAAAACCTAGCAAACTGATTCAACAACACATCAAAAAGATAATTCACCATGATCAAGTGGGTTTCATCCTGGTATCCAAGGATGTTTCAACATAAGCAAATCAATAAACGTGGTTCACCACGTAAACAGAAGCAAAAACCAGGACCATAAGATCATTTCAATAGATGCAGAAAAAGGATTCGATAAAATCCAGTACCCTTTCATTATAAAAACCCTGAACAAACGAGGCATAGAAGGAACATGCCTTAAAATTATAACAACCATATATGACAAACTAACATCCAACATCATAGTGAATGGGAAAAAGTTGAAAGCATTCCCCTAAGAACTGGAACAAGACAAAGTGTCCACTTCACCACTGATATTCAACATAATATTGGAAGTCCTATCCAGAGCAACCAGGCAAGAGAGAGAAATAAAAGGTTTCCAATTCATAGAAGAGGAGGTCAAGCTACTCTTGTTAGCTGATGGTATGATCTTGCATCCAGAAAAAACCCTAAAGACTCCACCAAAAGACTCCTAGAATTGATAAATAAATTCAGCAAAGTCTTAAGTTACAGAATCAATGTACACAAACCAGCAACATTTCTATAAATTAATAATAGTCAAGCTGAAAGTCAAATCAAGGACTCAATACCATTCACAAAAGCTACAAAGAAAATAAAATATCTAGGAATATACTTAACCAAGGAGGTGAAATATCTCTACAAAGAGAACTACAAAACACTGATGAAAGAAATTGCACATGACACAAATGGAAAAACATCCCTCACACATTGATTGGGTGAAAAAACATTGTTAAAATATCCATACTGCCTAAAGTGATTTACAGATTCCACACAATCCCCATCAAAATACTAATGTCATATTTCACAGCTCTAGAAAAAAAATAATCCTAACCTTCATTTGGAACCAAAAAATAGCCCTAATATTTACAGCAATCTTAAAGAAAAAGAACAAATATGGAGGGATCACATTTTAAGATTTCAAATTATATTACAAGTCTTTAGCAATCAAAGCTGCGTGGTACTAGTATAAAAGTAGAGACATCGACCAGTGGAACAAAATTGAGCACCCATAAATAAAACCATACAGCTATAACCAACTGATCTTTGACAAAGAAGACAATAACATACACTGGGGAAAGGAAGCCCTATTCAATAAATGGTGCTGGGAAAATTAGATAGCTACATGCAAAAGTATGAGTCAAGACCCTTATCTCTCACAATATACAAAAATTATTTTAAGATTTATAAAAGACTGTTCCTTTGGCCTATGTCTCTGTTCTTGTGCCAGTACCATGTATTTTAGTTACTAGAGCCTTGTAGTATAGCTTGGAATCTGGTAAATTGATGCCTCCCAATTTGTTCTTTTTGTGGTGTGCACCGTCTGGGCAATGGACACACTAGAAGCTCTGACTTGGGTGGAGCCGAGGCAATATATGTAACCTAAGCATTGTATTGCTGTAATATGCTGAAATTAAAAAAGGGAAAATATGTATAAAAGACTTAAATGTAAAGCATGAAACCACAAAAATTATAGAAGAAAACATAAGAAAAACTCTTTTAGACACCAACCTAGGCAAAGAATTCATAACAAAGACCCCCAAAGGCAAATACAGCAACAATAAAAATAAATAAATTAGATTTAATTAAATTAAAGAGATCCTTCACAGCAAAGGAAATAATCAACAGAGTGAATTGACAACCTACAAAATGGGAGAAATATTCACAAAGTATATATCTGACAAATGGCTAATATCCAGAATCATCAAAAAACTCCAGCAAATCAGCAAGAAAAAAATAAACGGCCCCATTAAAAAATGGACAAGGGACATGAACAGAAGATTTTTAAAAGCTAGATCAACAAACACGAAAAAATGATCATCACTAATTGTCAGGGAAATCCAGATTAAAACTACAATGTGATACCACCTTACCCCTATCAGAATGGCCATTATTAAAAAGTCAAATTGATAGATGGCTGGTATGGATGCAGAGAGAAAGGAATTCTTATACGCTCTTGGTGGGACTTCAAATTAGTACAGCCTCTGTGAAAAACTGTATGAAGATTATTCAAAGAAATAAATGTAGACCTATCATTCAATCCAGCAATCCCACTGCTGGGTATCTACCTAAAGGAATAAAGTAATTTTATGAAAAAGACACCTACAGTCAAATGTTTATCCGAGCACAATTCACAATTGAAAAGATGTCAAATCAACTTAAGTACTCATCAATTCATGAGTGGATAAAGAAAATGTGGTGTATACATACCATGAGGGTACTACTTGTCTATAAAGAAGAATGAAATAATGTCATTTGCAGCAACTTGGATGGAACTGGAACCCATTATCCTAAGCGAAGTATTCAGGAATGGAAAAGCAAATACCATATATTCTCACCAATAAGTGCGAGCTAAATGGTGTGTACACACAGGCACAAAGAGGTGTGAGGAACATTGGAAACCAGGAATGGGTGAGGGGTAAAATGTTACCTATTGGCTACAACGAACACTATTCTGGTGACAGGTACAAAAGCCCTGACTTAAGCATTATACAAAGTATCCATATAAAGAAAACATTGGTACCCCCTTAATATTTAAATGTGAAAAATTTCATTCATATTATTCTATGGTTCGTTAGGTTTTTCCTTTTCTATTTCTGCATAGTATTCCACTGTATGGGTTTACCAGTTTATCCATTCACCTATTGAAGGACATCTGTTTGCTTCCAATTTTTGGCGATTATGAAAAAAGTTTCAATAAATATTACAACATAGATTTTTTGTGTACATAACTTTTCAGTTCACTAGAATAAATATCAAGGAGCATGATTACTGAATTTATGGTATATTTGGCTGAACAAGCAATTGCCGCATTCTCTTTCAAAGTGGATGTAACATTTTGCATTGTTATTTCTAGTTGTTCTTCACCCTTGATGGCATTTTTTATTGTCAATACATATTTTTATAAATTTTAGCCATTCTAATAGTAATTGTGGCCTCTCATCCTGGATTTAATTTCATTTCCCTAATTGCTAATGATGATGATTCTCTTTTCATTTGCTACTTTTCCATCTGAATAGATTAGGTTATTAAGTGTGAAATATCCAATTTCCTTAAGTACTATATTTGGCAGTTGATATCTCTGACATTTCACTTTAAAAAATCAAGTTATTATGGGGGTACAAACATTTTGGTTACATGGATTGATTTTGTACTGTTAGAGTCTCAGTTATAAGTGTGCCCATCACCCATATAATGTGAATTGTAAAGGTTAGATACAATTTCAACCATCCCCTCCTCCCAATCCCACCTCCTTGATTTCTGCTGAGTTTTACTTCCATCTGTGCACATGAGTACTGATTGGTTGGTTCCAATTGAATAGTCAGCATATGTGGTGTTTCTTTTTCCATTCTTGTGATACTTCACTTAGGAAAATGGTCTCTAGTTCCATTCAGATTGTTGCAAAAGGTATTAATTCATTTTTTATGGCTGAGTAGTACTCCATGGTATACATGTACCACATTTTATTAATCCACTCATGAATTGATGGGAACAGGGGTTGATTTCACATATTTGCAATTATGAATTGTACTACAATAAACATTCCATTGCAAGTGTCTCTTTGATAAAATGACTTTTTTTTTTCCTTTGGGTAAATACCCAGTAGTGGGAATGCTGGATCAAATGGTAGGTCTACTTGAAGTTCTTTGAGGAATCTCCATACTATATTCCAAATAGGTTGTACTAGTTTGCAGTCCCACCAACAGTGTATAAGTGTTCTTTTCTTTCTGCATCCATGCCAGGATCTATTGTATTGGGACTTTATGATAGAAGCCATTCTTTCTGGGGTTAGGTGATATCTCATTGTGGTTTTGATTTCCATTTCCCTGATGATTAGTGTTGAATATTTTTTCGTGTTTATTGGCCATTAGTCTATCTTCTTTTGAAAAGCTTCTGTTCATGTCTTTTGCACACATTTTAGCAGGGTTTGTTTGATAGTTTTCTTGCTGATTTGCTTGAGGTCTTTGTAGATTCTGGTTATTAACCCTTTTTTGGATATATAGCATGCAAATGGTTTCTCCTATTCTACTGATTGTCAATTCACTCTGTTAATTATTTTCTTGGTTATGCAGAACCTTTTAAATTTAATTATGCCCCATTTATTAATTTTTGGTCTTGCTCTGATTGCTTTGGGGGTCTTCTTCATAAATTCTTGTGTAGGCTTATATCTAGAAGAGTTTTTCCAAAGTTTTCTTCCAGAATTCTTATTGCTTTCATGTCTTACATTTGTTATCCACCTTGAACTAATTTTTGTTAGTAGTTAGAGATTTGGATCCTGTTCAATCTTCTACATGTGGCTATCCAATTTTCCCAGCACCACTTATTGAATAGGGATTTTTTTCCCCAAATGTATATTGTTGTCTATTTTGTCAAAGATCACATGTCCATATGTGGATAGTTTTATATCTGCGTTCTCTGTTCTGTTCCATTGGTCTGTGTCTCTATTTTTGTGCCAACGCCATGCTGTTTTGGTTACTATAGCCTTGTAATATAGCTTAAAGTCTGGTAAAGTGATGCCTCCATGTTTGTTCATTTTGATTAAGGTTGCTTTGGCTAGCTGGGATCATTTTTGATATCAAAGGAAGCATAGAATTATTTTTTTGGAGATCTGCAAAAATGATGTTTGTATTTTTATGAGAATTGCACTGAATTTGTAAACAACTTTTGGTAGTATGGACATTTTAACAATGTTGATTCTGCTGATCCATGACAATGATATATTTTTCCACTTGTTTACATGATCTGCAATCTCTTTCCTCAGTGATTAGTAGTTCTATTTGTTGATACCTTGTATATAGGTTAAATGTGATATATTTCAGGTATTTTATTTTCTTTGTAGCTATTGTGAAAAGTATTGATTCTTTGATTTGATACTCAACTGTTGTTGGTGTATAGGAATGCTACTGATTTGCACACATTGATTTTGTAACCTGACAATGTGCTGAATTTATGTATAAATTTTAGGAATCTCTTAATGAAATTTTTAGGGTTTTCTAGATATAAGATCGTATCTTCAGCAAATAGTGATGGTTTGACCTCCTCTTTCCCCACTTGGATATGCTTATTTTCCTTCACTTGCTTGATTTCTCTGGCTAGGACTTCCAGCACTATGTTGAATAGAAGTGGTGACAGTGTGTACCCTTGTCTTATTCGAGTTATAAGTTTGAATACTTTCTATTATTTCCCATTCAGTATGATGTGGGATTGTCCTATTTGGCATTCATTCATTCATTCATTCATTTACTTAGAATATTACAGAGGTACAAATGTTTAGGTTACACATATTGCTTTTGCCCCATCTGAGTCAGAGCTTCAAGCATGTCCATCTCCCAGAAGGTGCGCACTGCACACATTAGGTGTGAATGTACCCATCCTCTCCTCCTCCCTCCCACCTGCCTTACCCCCGATGAATGTGACTACTATATGTACATATGAGTGTTCATCAGTTAATACGAATTTGATAGTGAGTATATATGGCCCTGTTTTTCCATTCTTGTCATATTTTACTTAGTAAAATGGGCCCCACCTCTATCCAGGATTATGCAAGAGGTGCTATAGCACCACTGTTTTTAATGGCTAAGTAGTACTCTATGGTATAAATATACCACATTTTATTAATCCACTCGTGTATTCATGGGCACTTGGGTTATTTCCACATCTTTGCAATTGTAAATTGTGCTGCTATAAACATTTGAGTGCAGATGTCTTTTTTTACAGAATGTCTTTTTTTTCTTTGGGTAGACGCTCAGTAAGGGGATTGCTGGATCAAATGGCAATTCTACTTGTAGATCTTTGAGGTATCTCCATATTGCTTTACAAAGAGATTGTACTAGTTTGCAGTCCCAAAATCATACACTAGGGAAAAGAATGCTTATTCGACAAATGTTGCTGGGGTAATAGCATAGCCACATGGAGAAGACTGAAACAGGATCTGCACCTCTCCACTCTCACATAAATCTATACGCTGTGGATAACAACCTTAAACCTAAGACATGAAACTATAAGAATTCTAGAAGAAAATGTTGGAAAAATTCTTATAGACATTGGCCTAGGGAAAGAATTTATGAAGAAGACCCCAAAGGCAATCACAGAAATAACAAAAGTAAATAAATTGGACCTCATTAAATA
>NW_012148141.1:619775-623786 GCF_000956105.1 Propithecus coquereli | reverse complement strand
TATGTGGTGAATCATATTAGTAGATTTATATATATTGAACCATCCTTGCCTCCCCAGGATGAAGCCCACTTTGTCATGGTGGATTTTCTTTTTTTCATGTGCTGCTGAATTCAGTTTCCTAGAATTATATTGAGAATTTTTTCATCTGTATTTATAAAGGATATTGGTCTGTAGTTTTCTTTTTGTTGTGTCTTTCTGTGGCTTTGGCATCAAGGAGATACTGGCTTCATATATCGAGTGGGGGAGGATTCCTTCCTTTTTGATATTTTGGAATAATTCCTGCAGTATGGGTTCCAATTCTTCTTTGTAGGTCTGAAAAATTCAACTGTGAAAACATCTGGTCCAGGACTTTATTTTTTGGAAGATATTTTATTGCTGATTCAATTTTTATGCTCTTTATTGGTCCCTTCAGGATTCTAATTCTTCCTGATTTAGCCTTGGGAGTTTGTGTGTTTCCATGATTTGCCTGTTTTCTCAACGTTTTTGAGATTATGTGTGTAGAGATTTTTATAGTATTCACAGATACTTTGTGTTTCTGTGGTATTAGTTGTAATATCTCCTTTCTTCATTTCTCATTGAGCTTATTAGTTTCCTTTCTTTTTTTATTTCTGGTTAATCTTGCAAGAAGTCTATCAATATTGTTTGACATTTCACTTCAAAACTTCTTATTTTATTTTTATTGTGAAGGTAAATCCTCAGTATTTCAAACACATGCTTTGGCTTGTGTTTATCTTTCAAATATTTTTAAGAGAAATTTTTGTGATACTATGGATAAGTCATAATTCCGTGTTATTTTCGAATATGTGTTGTAGTGGAACCAATGCAGTGTGGACAGGTCAAAATATCAATGAAGTGTTTTGGAAGGATGTGGCTAATGAATGCACAGTATGTCAATGGTTGGATAAGTTCTGTTCTGGTGATTTTCATCTTGAAAAATGAACCATGTGGTCGACCTAAGACCAAAGTGGATAATCTTGAGCTGAATGCTATAGTGGAAGTGATTCCATCTCAACCCACATGTGAATTAGCACCAAGGTTTGACATTACTATTCCAACAATATTGGACCATTTGAAATAAATCCACAAAGTAAAGAATCTGGATAGATGGGTTCTGTGTGAATTAAACAAGCATTAGCAGAGAAATTGTCTTGAGGTTTGCCTTTCTTTGCTGTCATGACATAAAGGCAAACGATTTCTACACTGTATTGTTAAGTGTGATCAAAAATGGATTATTTATTTATTTATTTAGGATATTATGGGGGTTCAAACATTTTGGTTACCTGTAATGCATTTGCAGTGCCCAAGCCAGGGCTACAAAGATGTCCCTCCCCAATACAGTGTGTTCTGCTTCCATTAGTTTTGGGTTTATCCCCTCCACTGACCCCTGACTGGCACCCAATGAGTATTACTACCATGCGAACACCTTAGTGTCAGTCACTTAGTACCAGTTTCATGGCAAGTACATTTACAAGTACATGTTTTTGCCTCCTTGTGATACCTCACTTCGAAGGATGGGCTCAATCTTCATCCAGGAGAGCAGTGTAACAGTGTTTCAATATCTCCACATCCACGTCAGCATTTGTTGTTTTGGGATGTTTTTATAAGGGCCATTCTCACTGGAGTTAGGTGATAATCTCATTGTAGTTTTGATTTGCATTTCCCCAATGATTGGAGATGTTGAGCACTTTTTTATATGTTTGCTGGCCATTAGTCTGTCTTCTTTTGAAAAGTTTCTGTTCATGTTCTTTGCCCATTTATTGATGGGGTTGTTTGATTTTTTCTTGTTGATTTTTTAAAGTTCTGTATAGATTTTTGTTATCAGCCCTTTATCAGATGTGTAGAAAGCAAATATTTTCTCCTACTCTGTAGGTTGTCTATTTGCTCTATTGATCAGGTCTCGTTTGTTTAATTTTGTTTCTGCTGTTATTGCTTTGGGGGTATTCTTCATAAATTCTTTGCCTAGGCCAATGTATGAAAGAGTCTTCCTGACATTTTCTTCCATAATTCTTAAAGTTACATGCCTTAGATTTAAGTCTGTTATCCATCGTGAGTTGATTTTTATGAGAGGTGAGAGGTGGGAATCTAGTTTCAATCTTCTGCATGTGGATATCCAGTTTTGCCACCATCACTTATTGAATAGATATTATTTTCCCCAGTGTATATTTTTGTCTGCTTTGTTGAACATTTGATGACAATGTGAGGATCGTTTTATATAACTGGGATCTCTGTCTTATTCCAAAGGTCTATATCTCCTTTCTTGTGCCAATACCATGTTGTTTTGGTTACTATAGCCTTGCAGTAAAGTTTGAAGTCTGGCAGACTTTGCCTCCCAATTTGTTATTTTTGCTTAAGATTGTTTTGGCTACACCAGTTCTTCTCTGGTTCCAGACGAACCATAGAATTATTTTTTCTAAATCTATAAAGATTGATGGTGGTATACTTATAGGGATTTCATTAACCATACTAACTAAAGTGATCTAAAATATGAATGCTTTTTGATAACCACAAATGTTCGGCACAATGGTTGGATAAAGATGAAGTGCTGAAACATAGTCCAAAACCTAATATTTATCAACAAAAGCTAATGGTGTCTGTTTGGTGGTCAAGTGCTGGTATTATCCACTACAGCTTCATGAAACCTGGTCAATTGGTTAAAGCAGATGTCCACTGCAAACAACTGGACAAAATGATGAGGATGCTTGCAATTAAGCAGCTGAGGTTGGTCTACAGAAACAGGCCAATCCTCTTGCAAGACAGTGCTCGACCACATTTTGCACAAACAATGCTGCTTAAACTACAGAAGCTGGACGTGTAAACTCTCTGTCATCTATCATATTCATCAGACCTAGCATCAACTGACTACTGCTTCTTTCAGGCTTTGGACCACTTCTTGCCAGGAAAAATATTCAATTTTGGACAAGCTGTGGAAAATGTCTTTTGCGATTTCATGGCAACTCGCTCTCCATGCTTCCTCACTGCTCACATATACAAGCTACCGTTAAGATGGCAAAACTGTGTCAATAGTTTAGGCACATACTTTGATTAATTTTACTGCTTTTAGTTTGAGATATAATAAACTACACTTTTGATTAGAAATCAGACAGTTTATATTCAATGACCTAATATTGGTACAGTGTCCGTTCAAGTGTATTATTCATTTTTGATTGGGTTTTTAATTTCTTACACTTAAGTTTTAAGAGCTCCTTGTACATGCTGTATATAATTTATATCTTTTAATAGGTGAATGGAAAAAATCATGATACATGCATGTAACAGAGTAGTATTTAGAGATAAGTATAAATGAACCACCTAGCAATCAATGCAAAAATATGGAAATATTATTTGAAAACATTTTCACCCATTGTGTAGTTTGTCTTTTCATTCTATTTATAGGGCCTTTCACTGAACAAAACCTTTGAATTTTGATAAATTAAATTTATTCTTTTACTAATGGGTCACATTTTTGTTTTATGTTTAGATCAATGATCAAATGAGTTTTTTTGCATATGGTATAAAGGTTAGGTTGATTTCATTTATTTGCATATAGATTGCAAGTTTTCAACACCATTGGTTGAGGATTATTGTTTTTCCATTCAAAAATCAATTGGGCATATTACTGTTAGTTTGTACATGCAGTGGTTCTTTTATATGATATGTTTATATTTATATTTTCCATTATCATACTGTCATGGTAACCTCAGCTTTGGAGTAAGTCTTAAAATTATTTAGCATGATTCTTCTAATTTTATCATTCATCTTAAAATTGAGCTATTCTAATTTTTAAATTTTTATGTAAATTTTAGAATAAGCTTATGAATTTCCACCAAAAACGCTGCTTTGATTTTGAATGGAATTGCATTAAGCCTATAGATCAATTTGAGTAGAATTGACAAATTTACTCTGTTGTGCTATCAATACATGAAAATCACCTATCCCTGCATTTACTTAGTCTTTGATTTCTTCCATCAGCATTTTGTATTTTTCTGTATAGAAATTTTGTGGATGTTTTAT
>NW_012148141.1:598823-619330 GCF_000956105.1 Propithecus coquereli | reverse complement strand
TTTATCCCTTGCACACCTTTCCACTTTTTGGAGTCTCTAGTTTCTACTATTTCACTGTGTATATCCATGTGTAGCTATTGTTTAGCTCCACATTATAAGTGAGTACATGCAGTGCATAAACGTTCTGTTTTCTCTGCATCCATGACAATGTCTGTTGTTTCTTATCTTTTTAATAATAGCCATTTGGACTGGCATAATATGGTATCTCATTGTGGTTTTAATTTTCATTTCTCTGATGATTAGTGATGCTGAGCATTTTTTCGTATGTTTGTTGGCCACGTGCATTTCTCCTTTTGAAAAAAGTCTGTTTATGACTTTTGACCACGTTTTGATGGGGTTATTTGTTTTTTTCTTGCTGAATGTTTTGAGTTCCTTGCAGGTTTTAGATATTAACCCTTTGCTGGATGCATAGTTTGTAAATACTTTTTGCCAATTCTGTAGGTTGACTGTTTACTCTTTTTATTATTTCTTTCACTGTGCAGAAGCTTTTTAGTTTAAGTCCTATTCGTCTGTCTTTTTTTTTTTTTTTTTTTGCATTTCCTTTTGAAGACTTTATCGTACATTTTTTGCTTAGGCCAATTTCAAGAAGACTTTTTCCTGGGCTTTCTTCTAGAATTTTAATAGTTTTAGGTCTTACATTTAAGTCTTTAATTCATCTTGAGTTCATTTTTAGATATGGAGAATGATATGGGTCCAGTCTCACTCTTCTGGATATGGCTATCCAAATTTCCCAGCACAATTTATTAAATAGGGTGTTCTTTCCCCAGAATATATTTTTGTCTGATTTGTCAAAAATCAGATGGCTGTTGGTATGTAGCTTTATTTCTGGGTTCTCTATTCTGTTTCAATGGTCTATGTTTCTTTGTTTATACCAGTATAATGTTATTTTGGTTACTCTAGCTTTGTAGTATAATTTGGAATGGGGTAATGTGATGGCTTCAGCTTTGTTATTTTTGCTTCAGACTGCTTTGGCTATTTGCACTCATTTTTGGTTCTATATGAATTTTAGATTTCTTATTTTCTAATTCTGTGAAAAATGACATTAGTAATTTGATAGGGATTGTGTTGAATCTGTGGATTGCTTTGGGCAGTTTGGCCTTTTTAACAATATTGATTCTTGTAATCCATGAATATGGGATGTTATTGCATTCGTTTATGTCATCTATAACATCTATTTGTTTGTCAGTGTTTTGTAGTTTTCTTTGTAGACATCTTTCACCTCTATGGTTAAGTATTTTCCTAGGTATTTTATTTTGAAGCCATTGTAAATGGGAATAGGTTCTTGTTTTGGTTTTCAGCTTGGTTGTTGTTGTTGTATAGAAATGCTACTGATTTGTGTACATTTATTTTGTAACTTGAAACTTTGCTGAATTCACTTATCAACTTTAGGAGTCTTTTGAAGGAATCTTTTGGCTTATCTAGATATAAGATCACATCACCACTGAACAGAGATACTTTGACTTCCTTTTTTCTAATTTGGATTTTCTTTATTTCTTTCTCTTGCCTGATTCCTTTGTCTAGGACTTACAGTAGTATGTTGAATGGGAATGGTGAAAGTGGGCATCATTGCCTTGTTTCAGGTCTTAGGAGAAAGTTTTCAACCTTTTCCCAGTCAGTATGATGTTGACTGTGAGTTTTTAATATATGACTTTTATTATTTTGAGGTATGTTCCTTCCATGCATAGTTTGTTCAGGGTTTTTATCATGAAGGGATGCTGAATTTTGCTGAATGATTTTATGAATCTATTATGATTATATGGGTTTTGTTTTTAATTCTGTTATGTGGTGAATCACATTTACTGATTTATATACTTTGAAATATCCTTGCATCCCTGGAATAAAATCCAGTTGATCATGGTGTATTATCTTTTTGATGTTCCATTGGATTGAGTTTGTTAGTATTTTGTTGACAATTTTTACAGCTATATTCATCAGAGATATTGGCCAGTGGTTTTCTTTTTTGTTGTTTCCTTGCCTGGTTTTAGTATCATACTGATACTGGCTTCATAGAATGAATTAGTGAGAATTTCTTCTCAATTTTTTGGGAAAAGTTTTAATAGGATTAGCACCAATTCTTTGTATGTCTGGTAAAATTTGTCTGTGAATCCATCAATTTTACTACTCATTACTGGTCTGTTTAGGATTTCTGATTTTTCCTGATTAAATTTTGTGAAGTTGTATGTTTCCAGGAAGTTATCCATTTCCTCTGGATTTTCTAGTTTGTGCATACAGAGGTGCTAATAACAGCCTCGGATTATCTTCTGAATTTCTGTGGTATCAGTTGTAATGTCACCTTCATAAATATTTGATTGTTCTTATTTCAATCTTCTCCTTTTTTTCTTGGTTAATCTATCTAGCATCTATCAATTTGGCTTATCTCTACAAATAAGCTTTTGTTCATCATTTATAATTTTTTTTTGTTCTCAGTATCATTTAGTTCTGCTCTGATCTTTGTTATGTCTTTTCTTTTGCTAGTTTTGGGTTTGGTTTGGTCTTGTTTATCTAGTTCTTTGAGGTGTTATGTTAGGTTTTTAATTTGAGATCTTTCTATTTTTTTGATGTTGCCATTTAATGCTTTAAAGTTCCCTCTTAACACTACTTTTTCTGTATTCCACAGGTTTTGAGTTGTTGTGTCCCTATTTTTATTTGTTTTAAAAACTTTTTTATTTTTGCCTTAATTTTATAATTTTCTCAAAGATCATTTAGGAGCCAGTTGTTTAATTTCCATGTATTTGTATAGTTTTGGGATTTCCTCTTGGTATTGTTTTCTAATTTTATCCCACTGTGGTCTGAGATGATACTTGATATGATTTTCTTTTCTTTTTTTTTAATTTATCAAGACTTGCTTTGTGACCATGTGACCAAATATATGACCTATTTTGGAGAATGTTACATGCACAGCTGAGAGGAGGGTAGATTCTGTGGTTGTTGGGTAGAATATTCTACATATGTCTGTTAGGTCCATTTGGTCCAGAGTCCAGTTTATATCTGGAGTTTCTTTGATGATTTTTCTGCCTGAATGATTATGATCTGTCTAGTGATGTCAGTGGGGTATCAAAGTCCCCCCCATTATTGCATTTTTGCCTATCTTTTTTCTTAGGTGTAATAGTGTTTATTTTATGAATCCAGGTGCTCCAGTGTTGGGTGCATATATATTTACGATTGTTATATCTTCTTATTTAATTGATCCCTTCATCATTATATACTAACCTTTTTTTTTACTGTTGTTTATTTAAAGTCTGTTTTATCTGATATAAGAATAGTTACTTTTGCTTGATTTTGTTTTCCATTTTCCTGAACTGTCTTTTATCACCAATTTACTTTGAGTCTGTAAATTTCTTTACCCATCAGCTAAGGACATTTCTTGTGAGGAGCATATTGTTGAATCTTTTTTTTTAATAAATTCTGCCAGTCCATATTTTTTAAGTAGAGCTTTTAGTCCATTTACATTCAAGGTTAATATCGATACGTGAGATTTTGTTCCTGTTATAGTGTTAATTGTTGCCTAGTTGCTTTATAGTCTAAATTACGTAATTGCTTTAAAGGATCTGGGAGTTTTATAATTTCGTGTGTTGTTATGATGGTGAGTATCATCCTTTTGTTTCCTCATTTAAAATTCATTTGAATATTTCCTATGGGGCCCATCTAGTGGTGATTAATTCTGTTAGCCTTTGCTTGTCTGGGAAAGTCTTTATTTCTCTTTCATTTATGCAGTTTAGTTTAGCAGGATACAAAATTGTTGGCTGGCAGTGTTTTTCTTTAAGAACATTAAAAGTATGATTCCAATCCCTTTTGGTCTGTAATATTACTGCTGTGAAGTCTGCTATTAGTCTGATTGGATTTCTTTATAAGTGATTGAATGCTTCTCTCTTGCTTCTTCTAGGATTTTTTTTCCTTCATATTGACTTTGGATAGGATGATGACTATGTGTCTTGGTGAAATTCATTTTGCAAAATATGTCCCATGTGTTCTCTGAGCTTCTTGTTTCTGGATGTCTAATTTTCTAGCAAGACCAGGGAAGTTTTCCTGAATTATTCCCCCAAATATGTTGTCCAAGCTATTTATTTTTTCTTACTCTCCCTCAAAAATGGCTATAACTCATAGGTTATGTTGCTTAGGCTGATCTTGAACTCATCATGGCCTCAAGCGATCCTCCCACCTCTACCTCCCAAATTGCTGTGATTACAGCCATGAGACACTGCACCCAGTCTGTTTTTTATTTTTAAATTATTTTCCCCCTTGGGGGTGTGACTGTAATGTATGCTGTGTTTGGTCATTTGGCTTTGATTCTGGGTGCTTTCAAGGGACCAAGGCTTTCTATGAGTTCTTTGGTTATAGATAGCCTTTGTGTGGTGGCTTTCTCAAGTGATGATTATATTAATAGTAGCAATGTACTCGGTGCATGAGCAGACTCATTACCTTCTGCAGGACTGGGATTGAGAAGGTATAAGGAAGCTTATCTTGTTCCCCTGCACTGTGCCTTCTGTCTGCAGGTTTTGTATTGGGTTGTGCAGTTCAACCTCTAGGCCAGTAGGTGGTGATTATGGGTAAGAGTTTCCTGCAGCAGAAGCCAATCAGTATGTGCTTGATATTTGGGTAGGGGAAAGGAGGTCTCACTTGTCTCAGGCTGTGGGCTAGTTTGTGGAATGCGCAATGCCCAGAGTCCCCTGCTCAGCCCCATTGGGAGAGACAAAGCTAGGCAGAGGTAGACCACACCCCAGTGATGAACAGGAGCACCAGCCCCAACCATGGTAGGGGATGGGGGAACTGGCAGTGAAATACACTAAGGGGCCTGCACTAGCTCCAGGTCTTGGGCAGGCAGGAATATGATCCACCTCTCTATCACACCCCTGTCTCTGGGCTAATGACTTTCAGTTCTGATAGACATACCATTTACCTCCAGGTCCCAAAGTAGATGAGAGCTAAAGAAAATGCCTATTTCATGGCTCTCTGCTGAAATGGCCTCAGGGTGGAACCTCTTCTCTCAGCCCCAAACAGACAGCTTTTCAACTCTCTTGTGTTCTACTGCAGGAATGCTGCAGCTCAATTCATGAAGGGGGATGGGCCCTGTCCTTTGTGTAATCCTGGGCATGGTGAGCACACCATCAGTGGGTTTGCAGCCACCCCCAACAGCCCTGGAATGGGCATTTTCCAGCACCTCTGTGCAATCCCCCCAACAGGAACAGTTGAGGCTGTGCCTGCAGCAGTGAGCTGTAAGAGAGTAGAAGTCCCCCTCTCCATGTCCATTCCTGAGCACCAGTTTTGCCTTATTTCTAATCTTAGGGAAAATTATTCAGTCTTTCACTATCAGGTGTGATATTAATTGTAGGAATTTTGTAGTTGTTCATTATCAGACAGAGGACGTTACTTTCCATTTCTTTTTTGCTGAGATTTTTTTTTATCATCTTCGAATATTGGATTTTTTTGGATTATTTCTTGCATCAATTGACATGATCATGAGGTTTTTCTTCTCTAGACTGTTAATATGACAGACTACAAAGATTAATTTTTCAATATAGAACAAGCCTTGCACCCCTGAAACAAACCCTACTTGGTCATGTGTGTGTGTGTATGTGTGTGTGTGTGTGTGTGTGTGTGTGTGTGTGTATATTTCATATAGCTGAAATCTATTTTCTAATATGTTAAGGATTTATGTTTTCATATTGTTGACAGATACTCATTTGGAGTTTTATGTTTTTTGCATGGTCTTAGTCTGGTTTGGTTATCAGGGTAATACTTGCCTAATAAAGTGAAATGGGAGTCTTTCCTTCTCTTCTGTTTTCCAGAAGAGATCATGTAGAATTGGTGCTATTTCTTCTTAAATGTTTGATGGAAGAATTGGTGCTATTTCTTCTTAAATGTTTGATATAATTCACCAGGGAAACCATGTAGGCCTGGAGATTTCTTTTTTTGAAAAATTTTAACTATGAATTCAATTTTGTTATGGATTATAGTAACATGCTATCTCTATGCCATTTATATTAGTTTAGGTGATTTTTTGTAGTTTGTAGTTTTCAAGGAATTGGTCATTTTAATATGAATTTTCAAATTTATATGCATAATTATTAATATTATTCCACTATTATGTTGAGGTCCTCAGGGTGTTTAAGATGTGTCCTCTCTCATTCCTGATATTTGTGTTATCTTTCACTTTTTCTTTCTCATTGCTTGTTATTTTTCAAATTTATCAATCCTTTAACAAAGAACTTTTGTGTTCATTGATTTTCTCTATCATTTCTATGTGTTCTATTTCTTCTCTGTATGTAGTTCTTCAATAGAAGAACTATTTGGATTTTTTTCTCTACTTTTTATAGATTTTTAAGGTCAAAATTTAGATTTTTGATTTGAAACTTTTGTTCTCTTTAATATAAGGATGAAATGCTATTATTTTCCTCTCAGCACTGCCAAAAATTTCAGTATATTCTATTTTCATTTTTGTTTGGTTGAAAGTATTTTCTAATTTTCTTCTATATTTTATCTGGATTATTTAAAAGTATATTAATTTTCAAGTGTTTGGAAATTTTCCTTGTCTCTCTATGCTGCCAATTTCTAGTTTGATTCCATTATAACAAGAGGTCATAATTGTATAATTTCAGTTATTTTATATTTGTTGATATTGTTTTATGACCCATGATTTGTTTTGTCTCAGTGAATGTTCCATTTGCATTTGGAAAGTATGTGTTTTCTGCTCTTGTAGGGTAGGACTTTCATAAATGTAAATCAGATATAGGAGGATGATATCGTTCAGTTTTCCTATATCCTTGCTGATTTTCTTCATGCTTGTTCAAGAGAGAACTAAGAGAATTTTTGGAGTTTCCAAGTATAGAAAGTTTTCCACCATATATTTCCCTTTACTCTTCCCCTTTATATTTCTTATATACATTACATTTAAGTACGTGGAAAATCCAATGAGATGATTTTATAATTTTCAATTATTTCCCTCAAACCTATTTAAAAGGACTCAAGAATAATAGTCTATTACATTTACTGAGATATTTAGAATTTCTGTTACCCTTTCTTCATTCTTGATATCCCAAGTTTCTTTTTGTTAAAATTTCCCTTCTATATGAAGAATTTCCTCTATTATTTCTTTCAGAGCAGGTCTGCTGGAAATAATTTCTCTTAATTTCTTTTCATCTGAAAATATCTTTATTTCAAATTCAGTTAAGTATGTTTTTGGAGGATATAGAATTATATAGGCTTATGGGTTGAAAGTTTTTTGTTGTTGTTGTTGTTTCCATCAGTACTTACAATTGTTGTAACATAATTTGGTTAAACTCTTCACAGTTTCCAATGGGAAACCCACAGTCACTCAAGCAGTGGTTCCCATTTAGGTAATGCATCATTTTTGCCTGGCTGCTTTCAAAATTTTGTCTTGGTCTTTCCTTTTCAGTAGTTTGATTATAATGTGTCTGGAATGGATGTCTCTGGGTTTATTGTGTCTCATGTTCACTAAGCTTCTTGAATTAATAGGTTTGTGTATTTTGACAAGCCTGGGAATTTTCAACCATTATTTATTCACATATTTTGCAGCATTGCTCACTTTCTTCTCTCTGGGATTCAGATTACCTGAGTTTTATACTTTTTGTTATTTTTCCAGAGGTAAAGCACTTCTGTTCAATTATTTTCAATACTTTCCTCTGTTGTTCAGATTGGATAAATTCTATTTATCTAGCTTAAAGCTGTCTCTTTTATTTGTAATCTCCATTCTACTATTGAGGTCATTTAGTGAGTTTTAAATTTTGATTATTATATTTTAAAATTCCAAAAATGGCCATTTAGTTTCCTATATATCTTTTATTTCTTTCCTGATAGTTTCTATTTTTGAATTTGTTTTAAGAGTATATTCACCCACATTTCACCCATTCAAACTGTAATTTGAATAATTTTTACTATATTCAAAGAGTTGCACAACCTTAACTGTGATAAAATTTTAGGACATTTTCATGATCCTCAAAAGACTTCTTGTACCCATTATGAGCCAGTCCCCATTCCCTCCTTTCTTCCCATTGTTCTAAGCAAACATTAATATACTTTCTGTCTTTATCCATAATAGCTAATTCCGTATGTTCCATATAAATTGAATAATACAATATGTGGTATTTTGTGAGTGATATTTGACTGATCATAATGTTATGAAGGTTCATTCATGTCATAACATATATAAATAATTCTATTTTTTGCCAAATAATATCCCATTGCACGGATAATACAGTATTTTGCTTATCCATTCATCAGTTGATGGACATTAGGTTTTTCTTCTCACTTATTAACCATTATGAATAAAACATCTATGAATATTTACATACAGATTTGTTGTTGTCATGTTGATTTTATCCAACCTAGTGGGTGGGAAGTATTTTCTCAATTTTTTTAATAAATTCATAGAATTTATATTTTTACATTAATTTTAGTTCTACAGAAAAATTGAATGGGAACTATAAAGAATATTCATATACCCCTCTCCCTTCATATACAGTTTCCCCTAGTATTAACTTCTTGCATCAGTGTGGTACATGTGTTATAGTTGATGAGTCAATAATGATAGATTATTAAATAAGGTTCATAGTTTATGTAAGCGTTCACTGTTTGTGTTGTACAGTGCTATAGGATTTCACAAATGTATAATGTCATGTATCCATCATTATATTAATAGTATCATAAAAAATAGATTTACTCCACCTGTTCATCCCTGCCTCACTTCCCCTAAATATCTGGTAACTACTGATTCTTTTCCTGTCTTTATAGTATTGCCTTTTCTGGAGTATTTTATATTTGGAATTATACAGTAAATAGCATTTTAAGCCTACATTCTTTAACATGGCAATATTCATTTCAGGGCCCTCTATTTCTTTTCTCAGATTATGGCTTTATTTCTTTTTATTGCTAATAACATTCCATCATTTTGGATGTACCACAATGCATTTATCCATTTACCTATTGAAGGACATCTTGGTTGATTCCAAGTTTTAGCAATTATGAATGAAGCTGCTATAAATATTCTCATGCAGGTGTATATGTGGACATGAATTTTCAACTAATTTGGGAAACTACAAAGGAGCACAACTGCTTGATCATATGGTAAGAATATGTTTAGTTTTGTTCGAACTGAAAATTTGTCTTCCAAAGTGGCTGTACCATTTTGCATTCTCACTAGCTGTGAATGTGAATTCTGGTGGCTCCACATCCTTGCCAACATTTGATGTTGTCAGTAGTTTTGACTTTAGCCATTCTAATGGATGTGTAGGGTATATCATTGTTGTTTTAATTTGAAATTTCCTAATAACATAAGCTGTTGAACATTTTGCATATCGTTATTTTCCATCTGTGTATCTTCTTTAGTTAGGTATCTGTTCAGGTCTTTTGCAAAATTTTTAAATGGGTTGTTTGTTTTCTTAATGTTGAGATTTAAGAGTTCTTATGCATTTTGGAACACACATATCAGATATGTGTATTACAAAATTTGTACCTTGTCTGCAGGTTGTCTTTTCATTCTTTTAACAGAATTTTTGGCAGAACAGAAGTATAATATTTTTTTCTTTTTACCTTTTTTTTTAATACAACTACTAGAATATTTTATTTATTTTCATTTTTTAGTATCAGAATATTACCTGGGTAAAAATGTTTTGGTTACATGAATTCCTTTGGTAGAGTTTGAGTCAGCGTTATAAGTGTGTCCATCACCCATGCAGTGTGCATTATACCTGTTAGGTGTGAATTTACCCATCCTCTCCTTCCCCCTCCCACCTGCCTGATTTCCGTTGAATTTTACTACCATATGTTCACATGAATGTACTATAAGTTTCATTTTAGTAGTGAGTATACATGATTTTTTTTCTTCCATTCTTGTGATACTTCACTTAAGAGGATTGTCTCCAATTCCATCCAGTTTGTTACAAAAGGTATTAGTTCAAGATTTATTTATGACTGAATAATACTCCATGGTATACATATATCACATTTTATTGATCCACTCATGTATTGATGGGCACTTGGGTTGTTTCCACATCTTTGCAATTATGAGTTGTGCTGCCATAAACATTCAAGTGCAAGTGTCTTTTTTATAAAATGTCTTTTTTTTCCCTTGGGTAAATACCCAGTAGTGGGAATGCTGGATCAAATGGTAGGTCTACTTGTAGTTCTTTGAAGTATCTCCATACTACTTTAGATAGAGGTTGAACTAGTTTTCAGCCCCACCAACAGTGTATAAATGTTGCTTCCTCTCCCTATCCACGCCAACATCTGTTGTTTGAAGACTTCTGGATAAAAACCATTCTCATTGGTGTTAGGCGATAACTCATTGTGGTTTTGATTTTCATTTCCCTGATGATTAGAGATTTTGAACATTTTTTCATATGCTTATTGGCTATTAGTCTATCTTCTTTTGAAAAGAGGTTCTGTTCATGTCTTTTGTCCACTTTCTGGTGGGGTTGTTTGATGATTTCTTGCTGACTCACTTGACTCCTTTGTAGATTCTGTTTATTATCCCTTTATTGCATATATAGTATGCAAATATTTTCTCCCTTTCTATAGGTTGTCTGTTCTGATTGTTTCCTTGGGTCTGTGGAAGCTTTTTAATTTGATCAGGTCTCATTGATTTATATTTGTTGTTGCTTTGATTGCTTTTGGGGACTTCTTCATAAATTCTTTGCCTTGGTCAATATCTATAAGAGTTTTTCTGATCTCTTTTTGTAGAATTTCTATAGTTTCATACCATAGGTTTAAATCTGTTATCCATAATGGATTATTTTTTGTGAATTGTGAAAAGCATGGATCCTGTTTTAGTCTTCTACATGTGGTTATCCAATTTTCCCTGCACCATTTATTGAATATGGGTTCTTTTCACCAGTGGATGTTTTTGTCTGTGTTGTTAAAGATCATATGGCAATATGATGACAGTTTTATGTTTGGGTTCTCTGTTCTGATCCATTGGTCTAGGTATCTCTTTTAATACCTGTACCATGTCATTTTAGTTACTGTAGCTTTGTAGTATAGCTTGAAGTCTGATAAAGTGATGCCTCTGGATTTGTTCTTTTTGCTTAGGGTTGCTTTGGCTATCCTGGGTCTTTTCTGGTTCCACACAATGCGTAGAATTATTTTTTTTTTAGATCTGCAAAAAAATGACATTGGTACTCTAATAGGTATTACATTGAATCTGTAAAACACTTTAAGCCGTATAGACATTTTAACAATGTTGATTCTACCAATCTAAGAGCATGATGTGTTTTTCCATTTGTTTATATCCTCTGTGATTTCCTTTCTCAGTGTTTTGTTGTTCTCCCTGTAGAGGTATTTCACCTTCTTGGTTAAATATATTCCTAGGCATTTTATTTTCTTTGTTGGTATTGTGAAAGTTTTGAGACTTTGATTTGATTCTCAGCTTCACTGTTGTTAGTACATAGGAATGCTACTGACTTGTGTATACTGATTTTGTCACCTAAGGGTTTGCTGAATTTATTTATCAATACCAAAGGTCTCTTGGCAGAATCTTTGGAGTTTTCTAGATATAAGATCATATTGTCAGCAAAGAACCATAGTTTGAACTCTCTTTACCCCATTTGGATTCTCTTGCTTGATTGCTCTGGCTAGGACTTCCATTAATCTTCTGTATACTTTTTTATTATCAATTTCAATTAGTTCTGCTCTGACCATAGCTATTTCTTTTATTCTGGTGGGTTTGGGATTTGTTTGCTCTTCCTTTTCCATTTCCTTGAGATGATTCATTAGATTGTTGTTTTGTGATCTTTCTTTCTTTTGCATGTAGGCATTGTCATAAATTGCCCTCTTATGACTGCTATTGCTGAATCCCACAAATTTTTTAACTTGTGTCCCCTTTTTCATTAAGTCTGAAGAATAGTTTGATTTCCATCTTAATTTCCTCCTTTACCCAAAACCCGTTCTGCAGTAGCTTGTTTAATTTCCTTTACTTTATGTAGAATTGGATGTTTCTGTTGGAATTTATTTTAAATTTTATTCCACTTTTGTCTGAGAAGATACATGGTATAATTTCTATTCTTTTAAATTTGTCAAGGCATGTTTTGTGGGCTAGGATGTGATCAGTCTTAGGGAATGGTTTTGAGCTGATGAGAAAAATGTACACTTAGTGGTTTGGGGGTAGAATGTTCTCTAAATTCTTGTTAGGCCCTTTTATTCTTTAGATCCATCATTTCTTTGCTTATTTTCTGCTTGGAGGATCTCTTCTGTTCTGTCAGTGGGATGTTTAAGTCCCTGGTATTACAACGCTGCTGATTATCATTTTGTTTAGATCAAGTAGGGTTTGCTTTATAAATCTGGATCTGAGTGTACCTGTGTTAAATGCATAAATATTTAGGATTGTTATGTTTTCTTGTTGAATTGTTCTATTGACCATTATATAGTGACTATCTTTGCCTTTCTTTTGTTGATTTGAAGTCTATGTTATCTGATATGAGAATGGCTACAACAGCTTTCTTTTGGTTTCCATTTGCATGTAATATTGTTTTTCATTTCTTCATCTTGAGTATGAATGAGTCCTTGTAGGTTAGATGTTTTTCTTGGAGACAGCAGATACTTGGCTTTTATTTTTTTATCCATTCAGCCAGCCTGTGCCTCTTTAGTCAGGAGTTCAAGCCATTCACATTTATTGACATAATTGGTAAATGGGGTAGATTTCTTTTCATCCTGTTGAGTATAACTTTATTGCTGTGTTTTTACCTCTTGAACCATCATGGGATCTGGGCTCTGACCTTTACTTTTGGGTGGTTTTACGCTGGTGAGTTTCCATTGTACCGATCCATGTATACTGAAATTCTGGGTCCTTCCTCCAGGGCAGGTCTGATCTTGACAAATTCCCTTACTGTTTGCTTGTCTGAGAAAGACTTTATTTCTCCCTCATATAAGAAACTTAATTTTGCAGGGTATAAAATTCTAGTCTGGGCATTTTTCTGCTTGAGAAAAGTGCTAATGAGGCCCCAGTCCCTCTGGCTTGTAAGGTCTCAGTTGAGAAGCCTGCAGTTTGATGTTTTCCTTTGTATGTTACTTGCTGCTTTTGCTTTATGACTCATAAGAGTGCCTCTTTCAAGTTTACTTTGGCCAGTCTAATGGTTATGTGTGTGGTGACTGCCTCTTCATGATAAATCTCGCAGGGGTCCTTTGAGCTTCTTGAACTTGGATATCTAGATTTCTAGCAAGACCAGGGAAACTTTTTCAAGTATTTCCTCAAATAGGTTTTCCAACTCTTGTGTATTTTCTTCCTCACCCTTAGCGATGCCTATGATTCTTATGCCAGGCCCCTTTAGATAGTCCCATGTTTCTTGTAGTTTTTGATCCTCTTGTTTCTCAGTTCTTTCTCTTTGACTGACTTTTTTGACTTGAAGGTATTGTCTTCAAACTCTGAAGTTCTTTCTTCTACCTGATCTAGTCTATTCTTAAGGCTTTCCGGTGTGTTTTGTATTTCCTTGAGTGATTTTTCTTTTAATTTCCAGAAATTCTCTTTGAATTTTTTTAATAGTTTTATTTCCTTACAAATTTTTGATTCTTTTCCTTCATTGTTTTGTGATTTCTTTGTGTTGGGTTTCTATATTCTCTTGTATTTCATTGAGCTTCCTTACAATCCATATTCAAAGTTTTTCATCTATCATTTCAATATTTCATTTTGGTTGGTATCCATTGGTAGAGAGTTATTGTTTCATTTTGGGGGTGTCCTTTAATCCTGATTTTTTTAATGTTTCCAGTGTTCTTTTGCTGATTCCTTCTCATCAGGGTTCTTGGTCAGGACTTGGGGGTCCTACGCCTGGCTTAGAGACCTGTCTCCATGTCCCTGAGGATCAATCCCAGAGCTTGCTAGGGAGATTAGTGCTGGTCTTGAGTTGGCTATGGGTTGTTCTAGCATGTTTAGTGTACCTCTCCAGTTACCTCTGACTTGCTTTCTTCACCTCTTCCCACAAGTGTGTTGTGAGTTAGGCCCCCCAACTGACTCTTGGTGTTGGTGGGTGGTAAATGTGAGCATAATTCTGTCACATCCTGTTTGCTTGAGCTGAAAGATTCTATGTTGTACTATATTGTTGTTCTTCCTGTCATTGTTTGATATTTTTGTGACAGAGCTAGCTGCCAAGATGTTCTTTTGTGTTTGTGGTATCCTCTGGTCCCCCCCGGTGGAGTACTTCAGTGTCCCAAGCTTTAGAAGGGACCCTGTAGCTCCCAGGTAGTTTCTTGATCTCCACCACCACCGAGATGGCGGAGTAGCAAGACAGTTCATGGATAGGTTGTGGGAGCCTGAAAGTGTTTGCAAAGCCTCAGTGGGGCTCTGAAGTTGGTTTTCCAGCCACTAGGTGGAGGCCCTGGTAGGAGGGTCAGGACAAGCTCTCTAAACCAGAAGGGCTCTTCATGGGGAAGGGGCCTAAATGCTTGTATTCTATGGCCCATGCTAGGATCTTTCTGCCATTATCCCGTAGCATGGTTTTTCTGTGGGGAGGGATAGGCACTCCTCCAAATGGCCACTCCTTGGACACCCACACAGCTTGTAAGATTGAGTCAGTAAATGATACAACAGGCCTGCATATTGACCTCCCTGCCAGTAGGTGGCTCTTGCAGAAAGTAACAAGCAGCAATGTTGCTTTTTGGTCCTGTGATTCACTCTACTCTCTCAGGAAAAGCACTCGAATGGGTGGGGCCCTGGAACTTCCAGGTGAGTTCTTAATCTCTGCCACAACAGTGCCGGGTGGGGAAGTGTGGCTTGGCAGGGATAATTTGGGTGAACCTGTCCTCAGGCTCCACAAAAGTTGGCAAGGTAGCTGTTTATTCAGGGGTCAAAGGTCTGCTCCCACCTTGGGCAGAACTGCCAGGGAGAGGCTGAAGTGGCCCCACCAGCCAGAAAGTCTATTTGTGGAGGCAGGTCCAACTGTGTTTCACAAATTGGTGGTCTGCAGTGGGCCTCACACCTCTCCCTGCTCCTCTGCTCCATGGTCTCACCCCAGTGTCTGCTGGCAGGCAGAAGCCCAAGCCAACCAAGGTCCCTCCCAACTGTGCTGTGAGCTAGGAGCTTCCCCACCCAGGATTCCTGCCTGAACTGAGAGTGTGGTCCTCTAGTGGGTGAAGGGGTGCCCTGTGAGCATTTCATAGGTAGGACTCACACTGCACTCTTCCCTCTGATCTGCCCACACAAGATCCTTCAACTCCCTAGACCAAGAAGTTCAATCCCTGACCATGCCAGGGAGAGCACACTGGTCCAGAATCACTCATGGGGTGCCTGAGCAAGACTGATGTACCTCCACCTTGGGGCATGCCCTGCTCTGATGGAGCTGCTGGGCAAGCAGCACCAAGAAGGTCTGGCAAGCAGGGAGCTCACAGTTTGAGCACCTCTTGGTCCACTGCAGGACCCCAAGAGGAAAGGCCTGAGTCCCACACTCTGTGGAAGCCTCAGTGTGGTGTCTCAATTGTCTCTCTTGGCAGCTGCAGGTGGGATAGGGGAAGGGGAGGGAAAGAGTCTGTATGGAGGAGTGCTAGCACTCTGGTCATCTCAGACCTTCCCTCTGGGAGGCAGTCCACCCAGAATGTCCAAGCTCTGGAGTCATGCAAATCACCCAGGACCCCTGGACCCCTATGCTTCCTTCAGTCTGAGCTGGATTTGGGAAATGTCTGTGCGGAAATGAGCAGGATGAAACCTGGGGAGTTGAAGCCCACTGGGGAGGACAAAGATGCTCAGTGGATAAAGAAGCAATATGGTGCCTGCCATCCTGTCTTAGATCTGTGGGGGTGGGATGTGCCCTGGGGCCTAGGACATTTTTGCCCTGTCCACAAACAGTTCCCAGATCACTTCTGGTAGCAGACTTTGGGATTGTGTGGGTATAAAGTCTCTCCAGAATCTCAGGATTCCACCAACTGTCAGAGATGTGGTGAGGCGGAAGCAAAACTCTCCACCTACCCTTCTCACTGGACTCTAAGCCTCTTAGGGATTGATTTTCACCAATACCCTGCTCCTTTTTGTTCTGCACCACAACTTCTTCTTTTGCAGCCTCCCAAAGTCTCTGGCACCCTTCCTTCAGACCCACATCTGATCTATGTCTGTCTGTCTGTTCATTTTTTCTCTTTCATCTAAAACTTCTCCTTCTTACTGAGATGTTGTGGCAGCTGATGTCTCTGGTCATATTGTCATCTTGATTTCTTCAGAAATTTTAGATTTTAATGAAGTCTAAATTGTAAATTTTTTCTTCTATGGATTGCGCTTTTGGTGTTATATCTAAAAAGTCATCCCCAAACGAAACGTAGCCTAGATTTTTCTAGGAGTTTTATAATTTTGTGCTTTACATATAGGTCTACAATTCATCTTAATTAAATTGTGATAGGTAGTGTACAGTGTGTGTCTAGATTCAATTGTTTTTTGCATGTAGATGTCAAATTGTTCCAATACCATTTCTTGAACAGGCTATTATTTCTCCTTTGAATTGTCTTTACCCTTCATCAAAGTTCAGTTGACTATATTTGTATGGGTCTGTTTCTGGGCCTCTATTCTGTTCCATTGATATTTTTGTCTATTCTTTCACCATTTCCACCCCGTCTTAATTAAGTATATGTTTATAGTGAGCCTTCAAAAACCATAGTGTCAGCTCTCTGAATTCCTTCTTCTTCAATATTTTGTTGGTTAGTCTAGGGTTTTTTTTTTGCATTTCCATATAAACTTTAGAATGAGTTTGCCAATTCCACAAAGAAACTTCCTGGGATTTTGATTAGGATTGTGTTGAATGTATGGATCAAGTGGATAAGAACTGACATCCTAAAAATATTGAGTGTTTAGATCCATATACATGGAATATCTATTTCTTTAGTCAACTTTGATTTCTATTATCAGAATTTTGTAGTTTTCTTCATATATTTCTTATACATATTTTGTTAGATTTATATCTAAGTATTTCAGTTTTGGTGCTAATGTAAATGAAGTTGTGTTTTTAAGCTTAAATTTTAATTGGTTGGGGGGGGGGAGGTGGGATAAGGGCAACGTACATAACCTAAACATCTGTACCCTCATTACTGGTACACAGGAAAGCAGTTGACTTGTATATTAACTTTAAATCCTGCAACCTTGCTATATCATTTATTAGTTCAAGGAGTTTTTTTTTTTAATTTGGGATTTTCTTCATAGACTATCATGTTATCTACAAAAAAGACAGTTTTATTTCTGCCTTTCGTGTTATATAGGACTTCCAGTTTGATGTTGATAAGGAGTGATGAGAGGGGAGATACTTGCTATTTTCCTGATCTTTGCAGAAAAACATTTAGTTTCTGACCATTAAGTATAAAGTTAGCTGTAGGATTCTTGTGGTTATTCTTTATCAAGTTGAGGAAATTCCCTTCAATTTTGTTGAAAATTTTTAACATGAATGAGTATTGGATTTTTTAAAATGTTTTTTTTCTGCATCTAGTGATATAATCATATGATTTTTCCTTTTTATCTTCTTGAAGTGACTGATTAATTGGTTTTCATATGTTAATTTACCCTTGTATAACCTAAATAAATCCTAGTTGATCATGGTGTATAATTCTTTTTATACATTGTTAGATTTTATTTGCTAGTATCATTCAGAATTTTTTCATCTATATTCATCAATGATATTGATCTGTAGTTTTAATTTCTTTTTTTTTTATTTCAGGGTATTGTGAGGGTACAAACATTAGGGTTTAATTTCTTGTAATGTTTTTATCTGGTTTTGTATTAGGGTAATACTTGCCTCACAGAATGAGTTAGGAAGTATTCCCTTTGGTTCTATTTTCTGAAAGGGATTGTATAGAATTGGTATAATTTTCTTAAATATTTGGTAGAATTCACCATGAACCCATCTTGCCTTGGTGCTTTCTCTTTTGGAAGATTATTAACCATTGATTCAATTTCTTTAATAGCTAGGGTCCTAGTCAGATTATTTATTTCTTCTTGTGTGAGTTTTGGTAATTTATGTTTTTCAAGGAATTAATCCACTTCACCTATATTATCAAATTGTGAGCATACAGTAGCTTATAATATTTTTATTATTTTTAAAAGGTTTATAGGAGCAATAGTGGTAGCCTTGCTTTTATTTTTTATGTTAGTAATTTATATATTCTCTCATATTCCTTAGTCTGATTAGAGGTTTACCAATTTTATTGAACTTCTCAAGGAATCAGGTTTTGGTTTCATTGATTTCATGTTTCCAATTGCATTTGTTTCTGTTCTGATTTTTATTATTACTTCTTTTCTGCTTACTTTGTGTTTAATTTGATCATTTGTTTTTCTAGTTTCCTAAAATGGAAACTTGGTTAATTGATTTTATCTCTTTCTTCTTTGTAATATATATATATATGCCATTGCACAAGTTTCCCTCTAAGCACTGCATTCATTGCATCCCACAAATTTTGATAAGTTGTATTTTCATCATTTCATTAAAAATATTTTTATTTATCTTGAGACTTATTTTTCACTAATATGTTATGTAGAAATGTGCTGTTTAATCTTTACATATTGGGGCTTTGCAGGTATCTTTTTATTGTTTCTAGTTTAATTTCATTAGGGAATGGTGGCATACATTTTATGATTTATATTCTTTTACATTTGGTAAGGTATGTTTTAGGGCCCAGATTGTGCTCAATCTTGGTAAATAATCCAAGTCAGTTTAAGAAGAATGGGTATTCTGTTGTTTTGGGATGAAAAATGTATAAATATCAATTAGGTCCAGTTGACTGATGATGCTGTTTGGTTGAACTCTGTCCTAACTGATTTTCTGCCTGCTGGATCTGTCAATTACTGATAGATGGCTGGTGAAGTGTCCAAGTATAATAGAGAATTCATTTTTTATCATTGAAATTCTATCAGTTTTGCTTCACGTATCTTGCTACTCTTTTGTTATGCAAATTAACTTTAAGGATTGTTGTGTTTTCATGGAGAATCAACCCTTTATCATTTTGTAATTCTCTTCTTTATCCCTGCAGTTTTTCTTGTTTTGGTGTCTCCTTTGTCTGAAATTAATATAGCTCCTCCATTTTTTTTATTGGTGTTAGCATGATGTATCTTTCTCCATCTCTTTTACTTTTAATCTATTTCTGTCTTTATGTTCAAAGTTGGTTTCTTGTAGATAACAGATTTGGGTGTTGCTTTTTCCATCCGCTATGACAGTGTCTATCTTTTAATTGGAATATTTAGACCATTGACTTTAAAAGTGATGATCGATATAGTTGGATTAATACCTACCATATTTGTAATTATTTTCTATTCATTGCCCTTGCTCTTTGTTTCTGTTTTGTCTCCCATTCTTTTTCTGCCTTCTCTGGTTTTTATTGAGCATTGTATATAATTCTAATTTATTGCCTTTTTTTATCATACTAATTATGCTTCTTATTTTGCTACTTTGTTGTTCCTCTAGAGGTTTCAATATAGATTTAGAACTAATCCAAGTCCATTTTCAAATAATACTATACTACTTTACGGTTAGTTGTGTTACCTTCTAATCAAGTATTTGCAGTTTCTCTCTCCTAATCCCTTATAACATTGCTGTCATTCATTTAGCTTATCCTTATATTATAAATTGCCAAATACATCTTTGCTAGTATTATTTTGAATATATTGTTAACAATTAAATCAATTAGTAATAGGGAAGATAAAAACTTAATTTTACTTCATTTATGTTTTATCTCATGCTCTTTCTTTAAGTAGATCCAAGTTTCAGACTTATATCTTTCTCATTCTTTGTTAAGAACTTCTTTTGATACTTATTGCATGGGGGGGAGGTGGGATAAGGGCAACGTACATAACCTAAACATCTGTACCCTCATTACTGGTACACAGGAAAGCAGTTGACTTGTATATTAACTTTAAATCCTGCAACCTTGCTATATCATTTATTAGTTCAAGGAGTTTTTTTTTTAATTTGGGATTTTCTTCATAGACTATCATGTTATCTACAAAAAAGACAGTTTTATTTCTGCCTTTCCAATTTGTGTACCCTTTTCTCATCCTATTGTGTTATATAGGACTTCCAGTTTGATGTTGATAAGGAGTGATGAGAGGGGAGATACTTGCTATTTTCCTGATCTTTGCAGAAAAACATTTAGTTTCTGACCATTAAGTATAAAGTTAGCTGTAGGATTCTTGTGGTTATTCTTTATCAAGTTGAGGAAATTCCCTTCAATTTTGTTGAAAATTTTTAACATGAATGAGTATTGGATTTTTTAAAATGTTTTTTTTCTGCATCTAGTGATATAATCATATGATTTTTCCTTTTTATCTTCTTGAAGTGACTGATTAATTGGTTTTCATATGTTAATTTACCCTTGTATAACCTAAATAAATCCTAGTTGATCATGGTGTATAATTCTTTTTATACATTGTTAGATTTTATTTGCTAGTATCATTCAGAATTTTTTCATCTATATTCATCAATGATATTGATCTGTAGTTTTAATTTCTTTTTTTTTTATTTCAGGGTATTGTGAGGGTACAAACATTAGGGTTTAATTTCTTGTAATGTTTTTATCTGGTTTTGTATTAGGGTAATACTTGCCTCACA
>NW_012148141.1:594167-597468 GCF_000956105.1 Propithecus coquereli | reverse complement strand
TATCTTTCTCCATCTCTTTTACTTTTAATCTATTTCTGTCTTTATGTTCAAAGTTGGTTTCTTGTAGATAACAGATTTGGGTGTTGCTTTTTCCATCCGCTATGACAGTGTCTATCTTTTAATTGGAATATTTAGACCATTGACTTTAAAAGTGATGATCGATATAGTTGGATTAATACCTACCATATTTGTAATTATTTTCTATTCATTGCCCTTGCTCTTTGTTTCTGTTTTGTCTCCCATTCTTTTTCTGCCTTCTCTGGTTTTTATTGAGCATTGTATATAATTCTAATTTATTGCCTTTTTTTATCATACTAATTATGCTTCTTATTTTGCTACTTTGTTGTTCCTCTAGAGGTTTCAATATAGATTTAGAACTAATCCAAGTCCATTTTCAAATAATACTATACTACTTTACGGTTAGTTGTGTTACCTTCTAATCAAGTATTTGCAGTTTCTCTCTCCTAATCCCTTATAACATTGCTGTCATTCATTTAGCTTATCCTTATATTATAAATTGCCAAATACATCTTTGCTAGTATTATTTTGAATATATTGTTAACAATTAAATCAATTAGTAATAGGGAAGATAAAAACTTAATTTTACTTCATTTATGTTTTATCTCATGCTCTTTCTTTAAGTAGATCCAAGTTTCAGACTTATATCTTTCTCATTCTTTGTTAAGAACTTCTTTTGATACTTATTGCATGTTTAGTCTACTGGCAAAAAAATAAAAATCCCTTAATTTTTGTTTGATTGAAAAATTCTTTATTTCTCTTTCCTCTTGAAGGATAATGTTGCTGGATAAAGATTTCTAGATTGCTGTTTATTATTATTTGTCCTCTCAATACTTTAAATGTATCGCTCTACTCTCTTCTTCCTTGCCTGGTTTTTGAAGAGAATTGTGATGTAAATCTTATCCTTTCTCCTCTGTGGGTATTTTTTTAAACTTCTTGCTTCTTTCAAGATTTTCTCTTTGTCTTTAATTTTCTGCAGTCAGAATATGAAATTCCTAT
This sequence comes from Propithecus coquereli, assembly GCF_000956105.1. NCBI lineage: Eukaryota > Metazoa > Chordata > Mammalia > Primates > Indriidae > Propithecus > Propithecus coquereli. Next base: position 596,451 of record NW_012148141.1, on the reverse strand, counting down.
GTGTAGTTGTTTTTTTAAAATATATTTATCCCATTTGTTGTCCTCTGACATTTCTGGATCTGTAGGTAGATGGCTGCAATAATTTTTAAAAATTCTCAATAATTTGTACTTTTAATACTTTTTTCTATTCCAGCCTCACTTTCTTCTTCTGGTATTTTCATTCTGTATATGTTATACCTTCTACAATTTTCTGAAGACCTTGGGTGTTTCTGTTCCATCTTATTTGTTCATTATTTTCTTTGCTTTTTGGTTTGGAAAGTGTCTATTAACTTTTATTTATGCTCATTGATTCTTTCCCCCACCTCTCAGTTTTATAAAGGTATAGTTGACAAAGAAGAATTATATATATTTATGGTGTACAGTGTGATGTTTTGATATATTTGTACATTGTGAAGTGATTAAATCAAGGTTAATTAGATTATCCAATCACCTCATATACTTATTTTTTGTTGTGAGAGCATGCTTGTTGATTCTCTATGTCCAATCTATAGATGATCCCATCAAAGGTATTCATCATTTTTTTATTTCAAAATGTTAAGGAGGTACAAATGTTTTTGTTACATGGATACCTTGCATAATGCTTAAGTCAGGACTTTTAGTGTGCCATTCACTAGAATAGTGTTCATTGTACCTGATAGGTACACTTTTATCTCTCACGCCCTCCCACCCTCTCCCCTTTTTGTTTTCCAATGACCTTTACATCTCTTTGTGTCCATGTGCACCCATCGTTTAACTCTCAATTATTGAGTACATGTGGTATTTTTTTTTCCACTTATGAGATACTTCACTTAAGATAATCATCTCCTGTTCCATCCAAGTTGCTAAAAAAGAAATTATTTCATTACTTTTTATGGCTGAGTAGTATTCCATGGCGCATACACACACACACACACACACACACACACACACACCACATTTTCTTACCACATTTTCTTCAACCACTCATGAATTGATTTTTTTATTATATCCAGAATTTTCTTTTTTATATTTCTCTAGAGTTCCCATCACTTTGCCTATATTATCCACCTTCTCTTGCATGTTGTCCATTTTTTGTCCTTAGTAGCGTAAGCATATAAATTTTAGTTATAATTCTTCTACTGATAATTCCAAAATCTCTGATATATCTGAGTGTGGTTCTGATGATTGCTCTTTCTCTTCAAACTGTGTTCTTCTATCTTTTAATATTCCCTGTAGTATTTGTTGAAAGCTGGACATGATGTATTGGATAAAGGAACTGAGGTAAATAGATTTTTAATGTGAAGTTTTATTTTTATCTGACTAGGTGTTGGGCTTGGTCTAATTTTTGCTATTTCTGTAGGTGTCAGTATCTCAAATTTCCTCTATTATCATTGTTTTTATCTCTAGTCTGGACTTTGAGTTTCCCTAGTGACTTCTTCTTAATAAGGTGTAAGGCATGTAGTTTTTTCAAGGGGAGCTAAAGTTGGTTATTTTCCTTCCTCCAGATAGTTTCTGGCTAAACCCCAATTGGTTAGGTTCTGGTAAAATAGTTTCTCTGAGCGTATTCTTTGTTAGGGGAACAAAATGCTCTGGATGTATTTCAAATGGCTACTTTTCCCCTCACTGAGGCAAAACATGAGGGGACTTTTTTTCTGATTTTTCATTGTGTGAATCTGGTAGGTCTCCTTAGGACAAAATTCCTGATAGTATGAGGGTCCCACTAAGACTAGACCTCCCTAAAGTTTTTAACTCTCAAGCCTATCCACACCAAGTCTTCAGCAATTTGTTATTAATAATTACAGTTTAAGTTTTCTACCTTGGTACTGGCACTAACGATAGACTTCTTTCCTAGGCTTCTATTCCAGTAAGCTGTGATTCTGTAATTTACTTGTCTTTCCGATATTGAAGGCTGAGGTTCATTCTGTGACCTTAATTCTCTGATGAATCTAAGAAAAAATTTTGATTTTTTGTTTGTTCAGTTTTTGTCTCTGTTAAGATGAGAGTGAGTACTTTCAGACTTTCAGGAAATCTTTCATTTTTGTTTTTATTTGCATTTTCCCTGATAGCTAACAATGTAGAACATGTTTTTATGTGTTTATTGGTCATTTGTATGTGATTCATTGGAGAAGGGTCTATTGAGATCCTTTGCTCGTTTTGAAGTTGAGCTATTTGTCTTTTTTCTCTCTGTTTTCTATTCTTTTTTTAAATTTCAGAATATTATGGGGGTACAAATGTTTAGGTTACATATATTACCTTTGCTACATCCAAATCAGAGCTACAAGCATACCCATCTCCCAGATAGTGCACACCGCACCCATTAGGTGTA
>NW_012148141.1:584845-585642 GCF_000956105.1 Propithecus coquereli | reverse complement strand
ATTGTACCTGTTAGGTAGGTTTTCACTGCCCCTCATTCCCCCCTGCTGCTTGATTTCCATTGACTTTTACTTTCCTCTGTGCACATGTGTGCTTACTCTTTAGTGGCCATTTAATAGTGAGTACGTGTGGTGTTTGTTTTTCCATTCTTTAGATACTTCACTTAGGATAATGGTCTCCAGTCCCATCCAAATTGTTTCAAAAGGCATTAAGTCATCCTTCTTTATGGCTGAGTGGTATCCCATGGTGAACTTATACATTTTGTTAATCCACTCCTGAATTGATGGCCATTTTGGTTGATTCCACATTCTTGCAATTGTGAATTGTGCTGGAGCAAATATTTGAGTGCAAGTGTCTTTTTGATAAAATTACTTATTTTTCTCTGTGTAAATACCCAATACTGGGATTGCAGGATCAAATGGTAGGTCAACTTTTACTTCTTTTAGGAATCTTCATAGTGTTTTCCATAGAGGTTGTATTAATTTGCAGTCCCACCAGTGGTGTAAAAGCATTTCTTTCTCTCTGCATCCAATGACAGCATAAATTTTTTTCTTTTGGAGCTAATAAAGGCCATTCTGACTTGTGTCAGGTGATATGTCATTGTGGTTTTTATTTGCATTTATCTGACGATTAGTTACATTGAGCATTGTTCATATATTTATGAAACATTTGTCTATCTTGGTGAAAAGCTTTTGTTCATGGATTTTGCACACATTTTAATGTGGTTGTTTGATTTTTTTTCTTGCTGACTTGCTTGAGTTCTTTCTAGATTCTTGGTATTAGTCCTTTATTTCATTTA
>NW_012148141.1:575272-580605 GCF_000956105.1 Propithecus coquereli | reverse complement strand
ATCTCTTTAGTGAATTTTTCATTCATTTCCTGAATTGTTTTTCTGTTTTCTTTGAGTTGGTCTTCCATTTTGTCTTGGATATTGTTTATTTTCTGTATAATCCATATTTAGAATTCTTTATCTATCATTTCAGTATTTTCATTTTGGTTGTTTTTTATTGCTGAAAGTTTGGTATTCCCATTTTGGGGAGACCTTTTGTTCTGATTTTTTACACTTCCTAAGTTCTTATGCTGATTCCTTTTTATCTGGAGCAGTTCTTTCATAATTTTGGATTTTCTTTTCTTTCAATAAGGCCCCCCACACACACACACACTCATTCACAGGGTATTTGTAGCATATGTTGTGTAAGAAACCTTGGCTTGGTTTGTGGGTTTTTTGGTAGTAATCTAGGTTCTGGATAGATGTCTTAGTTATGGATATCCTTAGTGTGATGATTTTCTCACTTACTAGTTGTTTATGCCATAGCAGTGGGTGAACTATGTATGTGGGCAGATTCCCCATCTCTCTTTGATGGAAAGGATGGAGGCCTTGAAATCCTTTCTCAATCCCCGGCCCTGTGGTTTTCTTAGCAGTGTGAATTGCATTGGCACAGCAAGTTAAATCACTGAGACAGTAGGTGGTGCTTATGGGTGAGAAACCACCTCAGCCTGTATGATTGAGTCAGTAAATGTTGTAAAGGGTTGTGTGAATTGACCTCCCCTTCAGTAGATGGTGTTTGCCAGAATGAACAGGCTGAAGTGTTGTTTTTGTGACTGCTTCTAATCTCTCAGGTATAGTATTCGAGTGCCCCAGGTAGTGCTTTGGACCCTAGATCTTCCAGGTGTGTCCTTATTCTCTGCCTCAGCAGAGGCAGATAGGTAAGTGAGGCTGGGCAGGGCCGAGTTCGGTGTGCTTCAACTCAGGCTCCACCAAAGCTGTTAAAGTAGATGTTTTGGCAGCATTCAAAGGTCCACTCCCAGCTTCTGGGCAAAGTGGCCCTACCCAGACAGAAATACTTCTTGTAGAGATGGGGCCATCCGAGATTCGCAATCTGACTGTTCAGCTTTCACATCTCCCCCCAGGCTGCATATCTGCCCCACTAGCATACATCTCTGTGAAACACTGGTGATCAGGGAACTCCCAGATTGGGCATTACTCAGAGTAAGAGATGTGGTACTCACTCTCTGTTGATGCCTCAGCATGGAGTACATGCCTGCTGGAGAGATGGAGCCACTCACCAAATTCTCAGCACAAACTGCTCTCCTGGTTGGAATGGGTGAGGAACGGGCCACTGCTCCTGGTTAGTCTGTGCACCTGAATGAGCCCTGCCTGGTTTCTCTGGCTCCTGGGGTTGGGCTCTTCCTCTTCATAGAACCTGCTTCAATCAAACAGGGTGGTTTTCCTGCAAAGGTGATTTCCCAGCTTGCCTCATCTCAGAACCCTACAGTATTCTACTGTCAGATTTGTCCACATGGGCTTCCTTGCCACCCAAGTCCAACTCACAGATTCACCCCCTGCAGTGTCCCCAGCAACCCGCTCAAGTCTGGGGGTTTGGTTGTCCAGCCTGTTTGTCTTTCTCACTGGCGTGACTCTCTGAAATGCCTTTGGGCAGAGAGTTCCTGAATTGGGCACCCCAGATCCACTGCAGGCTCCCAAAAGGGAAAGGTATGGTTCTCACTTTCTGTGGAAGCCTCAGCCTATAACACATATCTGCTTCTGGCAGGTTGGTCACTCACCACATTCTCAGCCTAAACTGCTTTCCCACTTGCAGTGGGTTGGGGAGCAGCATGGAGGGAAGCATCTGAAAGGAAGAAGTCCAGCTGTCCAGCTTCTTGTGACACTCTGCCTGGAATGGAGTCCGACATGGAGTGTCAATGGTCCAGGATCACACAAGATCTCTCCACTGTACCATGTTTGCCACTGTGCTTGGTCTCGTGGATGTGGAAAAGCCTCCAGGAAACTTGGTAGACCACTGGCTGCTGCATCCTTTTGTTAGGGTGACAGGGATTCCCCCTTAGTCTTTCACTGAGGTTGGAGCTTCTCTGGGTTTGATCCTCGCTGATATATTTTTTTCTTTATCTTCTGCATTCTCTGCATTACAGTTATCCTCTGTGAGATCACAGTTGGGCTCTGGCACCGCTCTCTATGATTCACAACCACTGTAGAACTCTTTTTCTCTCTCCTTTGTCAGAATTTCTATCTTCCCTCTGGGATGGTCTGACAAGCTATGTCTCTAGTCTGCCATTTTGTCCCTCTCTTCTTGAGTTGTATTTTTTAATCCATTCAACCAATCTACATCATTTCAGGAGAGCATTAAGACGTTCACATTCAATGTTAGTATTCATATGTGAGATACTGTGATCGTTATCATTTTGATTGTTACCTAGTTGCTTTTTTCTTTCCCTTATGTTACTGTTTTATCAGAGCTATGAGTTTTTACTTTGGGATATATTTACACTGGTATTAATTGCTCTGTTTCGTGTATAGAACAATTTTATGCATTTCTTGTAGGGCAGGCCTAGTGGTAACAAATTCCCTTAGTGTTTGCTTGTCTGGGAAAGACTTTTTCTCTTCTTCACTTATGAAATTTAGTTTTGCAAGACACCAAATTCTTGGCTTACAGTTGTTCTGTTTACAGAGACTAAAGGTATGACCCCATTCCTTTCTGGCTTGTAAGTTTTCTGTTACTAAGTCTGCTGTTAGTCTGATGGGTTTCCTTTTGTACGTTACTTGATGTTTTCACCTCACAGCTTGTAGTAGTTCATCCTTCACACTGACTTTGACCACACTGATGACTATGTCTTGACCTTGCCCTTTTTGCAATGAGTCTCCCAGGTGTTTGTTGAGCTTCTTATATCTGGACATATAAATCTCTAGCAAGACCAGGGAAGTTTTCTCCAATTATTCTATCAAATAGGTTTTCTAGGCCTTTTGCTTTGTCTTCTTCACCCTCAGAGATGCCTATGATTCTTATATTTGGCCATTTACATAATCCCGTATTTCTCGTAGACTTTGTTCATTCCTCTTGATCTTTTGTTCTTTATTTTTGAATGACTGAGTTAATTCGAAAGAATTGTCTTCAAGCTCTGAAATTCTTCCTTCTGCTTAGTCTAGTCTATTCCTAAAACTTTCCACTGTGTTATATATTGCCCTAAATGAATTTTTCATTTCCCAAAGTTCCATTTTTTTAAAATATGTATATCTCTGTCGTTAATTTTTCATTCATTTACTGAATTATTTTTTTGGTTTCTTTGAGTCAGCTTTCATTTTCTCTTGGATCTCATTCAGCTTCCTTGAAATCCATATTTTGAACTCTTTATCTGTCATTTCAGTGTTTTCATTTTGGTTGGTATGCATTGCTAGAGAGCTGGTGCCCTCATTTGGGAGTGTCCTTTCACTGTGATATTCCATTCTTCTAGAGTTCTAGCACTGATTTCTTTTAATCTGAAGCAGCTGTCCCTTTTTGTTTGGGGATTTTCTTTTGTTTTGATGGGACTTATTTTTCCTCTCACTCTTAATGGTATGTTTGTAATATACATTGGGTAAGAATCTTTGACTTCGTAGATACTTTGATGTCTATTTAGGTTCTGGATGGATACCTTGATTATAGATGTCATTAGTGTGGTGGTTTTCCCAATTGCTAGTTATTTGTAAGTTGCGGTGGTTGTGTACTATGTGTGTGGGCAGATTTCCTATTTCTTGTTGACAAAGGGAGATAGAGGTCTTTGAAATCCTTTCTCTCTCCCCAGTCCTGTGGTCTTCTTAAGAGTATGAATTATATTTTGGTGCCCAGTTTTATCTCTAAATCAGCAGGTGGTTCTTGTGGGTAAGTCAGCCATGCCATGTATGATAGGGTCAGTAAATGCTGTAATGGGCTGTACTCGTTGTTTTCCCCACCTGTAGATGGTGCTTGCAGGAAAAAACCAACTGAAGTGGTGTTTTCTGGGACCTGTGATTTGTTCTAATAAAGTGGGAGAAGCACTCACATTTTACAGGTGGTGGGTGGGTCCTGGAGCTCCCAGAGGACCCCTTTTTGTGCTTCACCACAGCTGAGGTTTGTGGGGGTGTGAGGCTTGGGGGCTGTATCACATAAGCCTACATTCAGGCTCCACAAAGGTGAGCACAACAGCTGTCCTGGCAGAGGTTAAGTGACAGCTCCCAGGCCACTTGGGTAAGCCACCAGGGAGTGGTTGAAGCAGCCCCAACAAGCCAAAAAGTCTGCTCGTGTGGGAAGAGTAGTCCGGGCTTCACAGTCTGGCAGATGGGAATAGATTTTAGTCTTCTCCCTCTTCCCTTGCCCCACGGAGCTCCTTCTGGCATCTGGCCATAAGCAGCAAGCCAGAGTAGCTGAGCTTACCAGCAATGGTGCTGCAGGCTTGGAGCTTCCCTGCCCAGGATTTCACCCAGACAGAAAGCACAGCTTTCCTGTTTGGGGAGGGGCACTCCACAAGTATGCTGTCGCATGGACCCACACTGCACTTTCCTTTTAGTTCTGCCCACATGGGCTCTCTTGCCTCTCAAGATTAGTTCATAAATCTTCTCTCTGTGCCCCTGAGCAACACTATCAATTTCTAGGGATTTAGGATCCAGCTTGCGGGCCTGTCCCCCGATCCACCAAGTTCTATCCCTCACTGTTCCAGTGAGAAGCATGCTCATCCTGAGTTGCCCATGGAGTGCCAAAGAAGACTTAATGTCCCTCCACTTCAGGGTATGCCCTTTCTGCTGAAGGAGGTGGGCAGCACTTGGGAGGACTATTGGGCACGGAGCTCACAGTCCAAGCACCCCTTGGTCTGTTGTAGGTCTTTAAGAAGAAAGGGATGAGCCCCACTCTCTGTGGAAGCCTCAGTATGGTGAAGATGCCAATAGAGGGGAAGCAGTCTCTCCTAAGAGCTCTGGCTCAATCATCCCTTGGGGTACACATGCCAAATCACGTGGGACCCCTGCCACATCTCAATCAGCAGCTGTGTGCAGGGGAGGGGAGGAGGAGGAGATGAGTGTGAATGGGGAGAACTGGCACTCTTTTTCCCTTTGTCCTGAGGGGCTCCCCTGACTTGTTGCACTGTCCTCTCCCCTGAAGGCAAACATCCCTGAATGTCCACGCTCTGGGATTATTGAGTTCCTCCAGGATCCACCAGCTTCCTGTGGTTACTACAGTCTGGGCAGGAGGTGGGAAATGTTTGTGTGTGGACCAGTGACAAGAAAACTGATGGGCTGAAATTACCTAGGGAAAAGAGTGGCACATAATAGGTGGAAAACCAATCTGGCTCTTGCCACCTTGGCTAGGGTCTAAGGTGGGGGAGGGACACCGAGGGGTCCGGCAGCCCAGTGCTCTGTTTTCAAGAAGCGTAGAGAAG
>NW_012148141.1:573636-575222 GCF_000956105.1 Propithecus coquereli | reverse complement strand
ATTTTGTTAAGTTCTGCTGTGACCTTATTTATTTATTTATTTATTCATTTATTTTGCTCTTCAACTGGCTTTGGGCTTGGTTTGCTCTTTTTTTCTTTCCTAGTTCCTTGAGACATATAATTAGATTGTTAATTTGTAATCTTTTCATCTTTTAGTTCTAGACATTTAAGTCTATGAATTTTCTCCTTAGGATTGCTTTTGCTATATCCCATAGATTTTGATATCTTGTGTCCTCTTTGTCATTCAGTTTGAGGCATCTTTTTATTTTCTTCTTAATTTCATCTTTGATCCAATAATCATTCAGCAGCAGGCTGTTTAATTTCCATGACTTTGTATAGAATTGGGTGTATCTGTTGAAGTTAATTTCTAGTTTTATTCCATTATGGTCTGAGAAGATACATGGTATGATTTCAATTTTTTTGAATTTGTTAAGCCATGTTTTGCGGTCTAAAAATGTGATCAGTCTTTAAGAATGTTTCATGTGCTGATGAGTGAAATGTATATTCAGTAGTTTTGGGGTAAAATGATCTGTAAATGTCTGTTAGGCCAAATTTTTCTATAGTCCTCTTTAGGTCCAGTGTTTGTTTATTTTCTGCTTAGATGGTCTGTCTACTTGTTTCAATGGGGTGTTAAAGTCTCTGAAAATTACAGTGTTGCTGTTTATCTCTCTACTTTGATCTAGTAGGGCTTGCTTTATGAATCTGGATTCTCCTGTGTTAGGTGCATAAATATTTAGGATTATTATATCTTCTTATTGAATTGTTCCCTTTACCTTTATATAATGACCATATTTTTCTTTCTTTACTATCATTGATTTAAAATAAAATTTTTCTGACATGAGAATGGCTACACTTGCTTTCTTTTGGTTTCCATTTGCAAGGGATTTCTTTCCTTCCCTTCACTTTGAGTTTGTAAGTACCCTTTTGGGTTAGATGTGTTTCCTGGAGACAGTAGATACTTGGTTTGTACTGTTTTTAAATCCATTCAGCCAGCATATGTCTCTTCAGTGGGAAATTCAAACCGTTTAGGGTGATTGATAGAATTGATATGTGGAATGCAGTTCTATTCGTCCTGTTGGTTAGTACCTTATTGCCTTGTTTTACCTCTTATATTATTGTTTTATTTGAGCTCTCATCTTTAGCTTTTGGGCACTCTTACACTTCAGGGTGATCACTGTTTTGCTCCATGTATAATTCAGGTCTCAGTATTTCCTACACAGTAAGTTTGGTCTTTACAAATTCCCTCAATGATTGCTTAACTGGAAAAGTCTTTATTTCTCCTTAATTCATGAAACTTAGTTTTGCTAGATACAAAATTGTAGGCTGGCAGTTGTTCTGTTGAACAATACTGAAGATGGGGGCCCCAATCTTTTCTGGCTTGTAAGGTCTCTGTCGATAAGACTACAGTTAGCTTGATGGGTTTTCCTTTCTAAGTTACTTGACATTTTTGCCTTACAGCTCAAAGAAGTTCCTCCTTTGTGTTGACTTTTGCCATTCTGATGACTCTGTGCCTTGGTGATTGCCTCATTGTGATGAATCCCCTAGGTGTTCGTTGAGCTTCTCATACCTGGATGTCTAAATCTCTAG
>NW_012148141.1:571455-573586 GCF_000956105.1 Propithecus coquereli | reverse complement strand
TTTTTGCATCTATATTCATAAGAAATATTGTTCTTTAGTTTTCCTTTTTTTGTGTGTTCTTTCCTGGTTTTGGTATCAACGTGATATTGGCTTTGTAGAATGAATTGGGGAGAGTTCCCTCCTTCTTAGTATTATTGAACAGTTTCAGTAGAATGGGTGCCAATTCTTCTTTGTAGTTCTGGTAGAATTTGTCTGTAATCCTTGTCATTCAAGGATTTTTGTTCGTGTGTTTGTTTGGAGATTTGTTATTACCGTTTCAGTCTTGCTATTCATTATTCATTCAGGATTTCTATTTCTTCCTGATTCGGGCTTGGGAGGTTGTGTGTTTCAAAGAATTTATCCATTTCCTCTAGGTTTTCTAGTTTTTGTGTGTAGGGATTTAAAGAATAATCGTGGATGATGTTTTATTTCTGTGGTATCAATTGTAACATCTCCTTTATCACTTCTGATTGAGCTTGAGTCCTTTCTCATCTATTTCTGATTAATCTAGCTAGTGGGCTATCCACTTTGTTTATCGTTTCAAAGAACCACCTTTTGTTTTGTTAATCCTTTGTATTGTTTTTTGGTTTCCACTTTGTTTAGTTCTGCTTTGAGCTTCGTTAGTCCTTTTCATCCGTTAGCTTTGCTTTTGTTTTTTTCTTTTTTTTCCTAGTTCTTTGAGGTGTGACATTAGATTGTTAATTTGTGATCTTTCACTGGTTTTGATGTAAGCATTTAAGGCCATAAATTTTCCCCTTTGCACTTCTTTTTCTGAATCCCATGGAATTTGGAAGGTTGTTTTGCCTTCATCATTTCATTAAAAAATATTTTTATTTCTGTCTTGATTTCATCAATAACACAAAGATCATTTAGCAGCAGGTTGATTAATTTCCATGTATTCCTGTAGTTGTTGGAATTACTCTTGGTTTTGATTTCTAGCTTTATTCCACTGTGGTCTGAGAAGAAGTGGTATGAATTTAAGTTTTCTAAATTTGCTGAGACTTGTTTTGTGGGCTAACATATGATATCTCTTTGTAAATATCCCATGTGCTCGTGAAAATAATGTATATGCTGCATGTTTTGAGTAGGTTGTTCTGTAAATATCACTTAGGTCCTTTTATTTTACAGTCCCATTTATATCCAAGTGTTCTTTTTGATCTTCTGCCTTGACGTTCTGTCTGGTACTGTCAGTTGGGTTTTGAAGTTCCCAGCTATTATCATGTTGCTTTTTGTTTTGTTCCTTAGATCTAGGAGACTTTGCTTTATGAATCTGGGAGCTCTTGTTTTAGGTTCATATATATTTAGATTGGTATATCTTCTTGTTGACTTGATTTCTTTATCATTACATAATGATCATCTTTGTCTTTTATTCTTACTATTGTTAATTAAATTCTCTTTTACCTGATTGGGAATATCTACTTCTGCTTCCTTTTTGTTTTCATTTGCATGGAATTTTTTTAATATCCCTTTACATTGAGTCTATGGCAATTTTTCCAGTTAAACTGGTTTCTTGTAGATAGCATATATTCAAGTTTTTTTTTTTTATAGAAGGGCTCAGTTAAGATTTATTCAGGAATAAATAAATAAGTGAATGGGGACATCCCAATACCATTTAATAAATACTTTGAAAGAATTTATTATAGTAAGATGGTATTCACTTTATAATATTATTTCAAAAATCAAGTCTTCAATTACATGTAATTATAAAATATATAAATATCGTAATATCAGAAGCACAAAGTGTTTACTCCAGGCCTCTGGTGAAAAATGTATTCTGCTGTGTGGGGTATAAGGTGAATTGAAATCCATGTGAGAACAGAAATATAGTCCTCAGATGTACGTGTAATAAGTCATAACCAGCATTTTTCTTGTCCAACATTAGGAAGTCCCAGAACAGTAGGCTTAGGGTATTTCAGAAATGTGTGTGTGTTCACATGTGTGTATGTTTTAAGAAAATTACATGCTGTTCAGTTAATGTGCATTTTTAAACAGTACTTAGACTCATCTTCTCAGTAATTTATATAACAGAAAAAATTCGCCGGGCATGGTAGCATGTGCCTGTAGTCCCAGCGATTTGGGAGACTGAGGCAGAAGGATCGCTTGAGCCCAGGAGTTTGAGGTTTCTGTCAGCTAGGCTGACGCCACGGCACTC
>NW_012148141.1:567982-569978 GCF_000956105.1 Propithecus coquereli | reverse complement strand
TTACATTTAAGTCATTTATCCATATTGAATTAATTTTTATAAGTGATGAGATATATGGATCCTATTTTATTCTTCTGCATGTGGATATGCAATGTTCCTAGCATAATTTATTGAATAGGAATTCTTTTCCTTAGTGTATATCGTTGTCTGTTTTCATGAAGATCAGTTGGCTGTATATGGATGATTTTATATCTGTGTTTCTGTTCTGTTCCCCCCGTTCTATATTTTTGTGCAAATACATGCTGTTTTTGTGACTATAGCCTTGTAGTATTGTTTGAAGTAGAGTGATGTGATGCCTTCTGATTTGTTCCTTATGTTACAGTTACTTTGGCTATTTGGACTTTTTCTGGTTTCACGGGAAGCATGGAATTATGTTTTCTAGATCTGTGAAAAAATATCTTGTTATTTTGATGGGAATTGCATTGAATCTGTATATCACTTCGGGTAGTATGGACATTTTAACAATGCTGATTCTACTGATCCTTGAGCATAACATGTTTTTCTACTTTTTTGTGTCATCTGTGATTTCTTTCCTCAGTTTTGTGTAATTCTCTTTGTAGAGAGCTTTCACCTCCTTGGTGAAGTATATTCCTAGATGTTGTAGTTTCTTTGTAGTGATTGTGAATGGTATTGACTGATTTGACTCGCAGCTTGACAGTTATTCGTGTATACAAATGCTACTGATTTCTGTACGCTGATTTTGTAACCTGAGACTTTGCTGAATTTACTTATCAATTCCAGGAGTCTCTTGGTTGATTCTTTAGGATTTTCTATGTATAACATTATGTCATCCGCAAAAAGCAATAGTTTGACTTATTCTTTCCTGATTGGGATATCCTTAATTTTTTTCTCTTGCCTAATTGCTCTTGCTAGGACTTCCGGCACTATATTGAATGGAAGCGGTGACAGTAGGAATCCTTCTCTTGTTCCAGTTCTTAGTGGCAATGCTTTCAACTTTCCCCCATTCAGTATGATGCTGGCTGTGTGTTTGTCATATGTGTCTTTTCTAATTTTGAGATATGTTCTTTCTATGCCTAGCTTGTTGAGAGTTTTTATCATGAAAGAATGCTGAATTTTGTTGAAGGCCTTTTCTGTATCTATTGAGATGATAATATGGTATTTGTTTTTGTTTTTGCTTATGTGGTGAATCACATTTCTTCATTTACTTATGTTGAACCATTCTTGCATCTCTAGGATGGAGCTTACTTGGTCATGGTGGATTATTTTTTTTACGTGATGTTGAATTCAGTTTGATAATATTTTAATGAGGATTTTTGCATCTGTGTTCATAAGGGATATTGGTCTGTAGTTTTCTCTTTTTGTTTGCCCTTTTTTGGCTTTTCTATGAATGTGATACTGGGTTCATAGAATGAGTTGGTGAAGATTCCCTCCTTCTCTATGTCACCGAAAATTTTTTTTTCAGAATGGGTACCATCTGTCTTTGCAGGTCTGGTAAAATTAACGTGTGAATCCATTTGGTCCAGGGATTTTGTTTTTGCTGTTGTTTTTGGAAGGTTTTTTTATTGCTGTTTCAATCTCATTGCTCGTTATTGCTATGTTCTGCAGAATGGATACCAACTCTTCTTTATAGGTCTGGTAAAATTCAGCTGTGAATCCATCTGCTCCAGGGCTATTTTTTGTTGTTGTTGGAAGATTTTTATTGCTGCTTCAATCTCATTGCTCATTATTGGTCTGTTCAGGAATTCTATTTCTTCCTTATTGAGTCTTGGGAGATTGTGTGTTTCTAGAAATTTGTCTATTTTCTCTACATTTTTGAGTTTATGTTCATAGATAATTTCATAGTATTCACAGATGATTTTTCTTATTTCTGTAGTATCAGTTTTTTTTTTTTTTTAGGATTCTATTCACACAAAGCATCTTTTTTTTTTATTTCAGCATATTATGGGGGTACAGATGTTTAGGTTACGTGTGTTGCCCTTGGTTCCCCCCCACAAGTCCGGCGGGAGGAGGGGGGAGGAGGGAAGAGGGGACGGGT
>NW_012148141.1:562832-563586 GCF_000956105.1 Propithecus coquereli | reverse complement strand
AAAAAGTACCATAAACTAGTTGGCTTAAACAACAGCAATTTGTTTTCTCATGGTTCTGGAGGCTGGAAGTCAACTTAAAAGTGCTAACTAGATTGGTTCTTTCTGAGGGCTGGGAATGAATAATCTATTCTTTGTCTGTTTCCTTGGCTTGTAAGTGGCCTTCTTCTATGTCTTTTCACATTGTTTTTCATTTGTGTGTTTATATGTGAAATTTCCCCTTTTGTAAGGACACCAGTTATATTGAATTAGGGTCTACCCTAATTACCTCTCTTTAACTTGATTGCCTCTATAAAGACCCCATCTCTAACAAGGTCAGATTCTGAGGTACGGAGGTTAGGACTTCAACATATGAGCTCTGGGGAGAACACAATTCAACCTATAACACTTTGCCCTCTGACCCTTCAAAATTGATGTTCTTTTCACATGCAAAATACATTCACTCCATCCTAACAACCCCAAAAGTCTTAACCCATTTCAGCACTAACTCTAACTCTAAAATCTCATCTAAATCCAACTATGGGCAAGACTCTGGTTATGATTCATCCTGAGATAAAATTCTTCTCCAGCTGCGAATCTGTGAAGCCAGACAAGTTCTCTGATTTCTTATTAATTTCATATCTCTCAAACAACGAGCTTTTGGTTTCATTGTTTTTCTGTATTATTTTTCTGTTTTCAGTTTCACCAAATTCTCTTTACTTCATGGATGGCATTGGAGCCATTATTGAATCATGTGTAAGAATTATATAGTTTAGCA
>NW_012148141.1:560187-562782 GCF_000956105.1 Propithecus coquereli | reverse complement strand
CAGAGACACTCTGACTGGCGGCTTTTCTTGTCCGCCATCTTGGCTCCTCCTGTGTGTTTCTGAAATGAAATAATTCTTATTTACATTTCAGTTTAAAGAATAGTAATGTGTCAAAAGACAGCAGACAACTTTGCCTTGTGTTCACATTGGTCAAATGGAAAAGACAGGAATGCACAAGATGTAGTCACCTGTGAGTGAATGCAATGGGAAATTATGATTCAGTCCAATAGAAACCTAGGAATATAGACCTCTCTTTTAATTTTTGAATAATTTGACCAAATAAAATAAGGGCAGGCAGAAATTGTCCTGTTTCTGTAATTTTTGGTTGTAGTTCTTCATAATAGTTTTAACTGCAGTGTGCAATGCTGTTACCTTTCATTATTGGGGATGCTAATATCTTCAAATCTAGTTCTTTCAAATGGAAAAGATTGCTTTTGTTGAGAGAGAGGGTGTGCTGCTGTTGTTGCTGGTGCTTTTCAGTCTCAAGCACAGAATAATTTTTTTTTGTCTTTTGAACAAGCATTTAATATAGAGGAAACATTGAAATAAGGAGGTTTAGAGACCCAGTGCCTATTTCAAGTTGAATGGGTACAATTAAGTGTACCCTGGCTCATTTGTGTCTACTCTTTTATTGTTGTTTAAAACATGTCTGATCCCTACTTGTCTTACTTTATTGTTCTTCCATCTTCTCTCTTCTTTCTTATTCTTCATCTACTCCACAACCACTTGTAAGTGTATTTCTTTTATACTATAACATTTTTGGTAATGTCATTTAGGGGAACTTAGTGATGTATCCATATATATTGACATATGTATGTCATGTATTTTAACAAAAAGATATGATTTATCCTCATTTTAAAGTAAGTTTATTTTTTAAAATCTTAATGATTGTCATTTTCCTAGTTTTGAATTTCAGCTCTCTGAATCTGGAAAAACAGGAATCTAATTTGCTGCCATAATTCACGTTGGTATAATTCACATTGGCAAAAAGGTGAAGTGCAGATAGATAAATAAAAGTATACCTTCCTGAGACAATACAAAGATGATATGCTCAATACACTTTTTAAAGTTATATCAGTGGAAATATATATACTCTAAACATGCTTTTTATTCTTGAAAATTGAGGAAGTTTTTAGATATTACAAAATGTTTCCTGACTTTCTATTGAGATAAATATTGACTTAAAAAATTTGAAAATCTCAATAAAACAAATACTAAAACATTCCAAATTCTGTAGCAGGCTGTTAAAATAAAGTATTGTTAGTTACAGAAAAGAAAATTGCTGTCCTGATTTTAACTTTTATCCCATTCAACAAGCATTTATTGTATACCTATGATTGTTAAAATATTGTTCTAGTCCAGCATTTTGCACTGGAATGTTTTTTGATGGTGGAAATGTTTGTATGTGTGCTGGCCAATATGGTAGCCACTAGCCACATGTGGCTATTAAGCACCGAAAATGTGGCAACTGCAACTGAGGAACTAGCTAGAGACTAAGATATTATGTAGTACAGTTTTAGCATTCTTGATAACACAAATATAACTGTTAATAGTGAGTTAGTAGTTATTATCTATTGGAAATTTTGTTAACATTTTATGTTTATTTATATCATTATTTATTAAAATCTCCTTATCATTATGTGTTTATAGAAGAAGAAACTGTAGTCCAGAGAGGTAAAGTAACTTTTCCAAATTCACACAGTCCTTGAACAGCAAAATTTGGCTTCATACCCAAGTATGTATTATTCGAGAGACTTTTTTAGAGCTTAGAGTATTTATTTTTTAAGCCAGGTATATTGAAGTGCAATTTGCTTATAGTAAAATACACCATTTATAGTATATCACTCTATAAATGTTGACAAATGCATGTAGCTGTGTAACCATCACACCAAAATAAACATATAGACCATTTCCATCACTCAAAAAGTTCATTACTACCCCTTTGTATATCCCTCCCCTCATTCCCACCAACTGCTGATCTGTTTTTCTATCTTTATTAATTTTGCCTATTCAATAATATCACATAAATAAAGACATGTTATAATTAACATCTTTGAGTCTGTTTCTTTATATTCATCAATGTTGTTGCCTTTATCAGTAGTTGGTTCCCTGTTACTGCTGTGTAATATTCCATTGTGTGGACATAGCACCATTTTTTTATATACTCACAAATTGGATGACATTTTTGTTTTTCCAGTTTTTGCCAAATATGAATATATTTTTGTAATCATCTGTGTGCAGGTTTTTTGTGAATACTCTTGTATATTGTGGATAAATGCCTATGAGTAGGATTTCTTGGTTGTATAGTAAGTTTATGTTTAACTTCATAAGAAAATGTCAAACTGCTTTTCTGAATGGCTGTATCATTTTGTATTCCCAATGATAATGAATCAGTTTCACTTGATTCACATTTGTGTTAGAAAATGACATTGTTTGGTGTTTTTGGATTTTAGGCATTATAACCTTGGTGAACTGTATTTTGAGATCTTTTTTCATAGCATATTGGGTTAATTTTTTCTTATTATTGAGTTTATATATTCTAGATACATTTTTAATCAGATATGTGTTTTTCAAATATTTTCTCCAAGTTTTTTG
>NW_012148141.1:558493-560137 GCF_000956105.1 Propithecus coquereli | reverse complement strand
ATTTCTGTGACTGACTTATTTAATTGGAAGGAGTTGTCTTCAATCTCTGAGATTCTTTCTTCTGTTTGATCTACCCTGTTCTTGAGGCTTTCCACGGTGTTTTGTAGTTCCCTGTATAAGTCCATTATTTCCAGGAAATGGTTTGATTTTTCTTTAATATTTCAATTTCTTTATTGAATTTTTCTTCCAAGACCTTGATTTTTTTTGTGGTTGCCTTGTGTTGGTTATCCATTTTTTCTTGCATATCATTCAGTTTTCTTTCAACCCATGTTTGAAATTCTTCTGTCATTTCAGTGTTCTGAGTTTGGTTAATGTCCATTGCTGGGGAGCTGTAGTTCCTCTTTGGGGGTTTGCTTTCCATTTGAATCTTCATACTTCCAGAGTTCTTTCGCTGGTTCCTTCCCATCTGGATCAGTTGTTCCTTCTTGCCTTTAGATTTTCGTTTGCATAATGACACTCCCTGTTTAGTCTCTGAGCCAGTACGTGGTGTTTGTGGGTGAGATTCTACCACACCCTTTATGGTTAATCAGGAGATGTAGTAAAAGGGTGTGCAGGATGACCTCCCTGTCTGTAGGTGGCACTTGGAGGGAGGAGCGTGCTGTTTTTGGGTCCTGTAGCTAGCTCTTGTTCCTCTAGAGAGGCCCTCTTGTGCTTTGGGTGGTGGGTGGGGCCCTGGGATTTCCAGGTGTGTCCTTATTCTCCACCTCAGTAGGGGGAGTGAGTCTGGATGGGGCTGGGTTGGGTAAGCCTGCCCTCAGGCTCCACAATTGCTGTTAGCAGGGGCCAAAGGTCTGCTCTTTGTTTCTCTGCAAGGCTGCCAGGAGGGGCTGAAATGGCTTGACTCAGCTGAAAGTCTGTGCTTGAGGGGTGGGGCTGTCCGAGACCCACACTCTGGAGCAAGTCTCGCTCCCTCCCCCCTCCCGCTCTCCGTGGCCTCTCCCAGGCCTCTGTCAGCAAGCAAGACCTCAGGGCGATGGATCTCCCCTGGCTGTGACGTGGGCCGGGAGGTTCCCTACCCAGGATCGCAACCTGAGTTGGGTGCACAGCCGTTTTTTGGGAGGAAGGCTGCCGCTCAGGCACACTGATCTGCCCCTGAAGACACAAACTCCTCAGTAGGCTCTTTCACAGATCTCTCCTCCGTGCCCCAGGGCTGTGCTATTGTGACCTGAGTGTATGGGGTCTGGTCTGCAGGCCTGTCCCCTGGGCTCTGGAGATCAATCCCTGATCCTGCCAAGGGGAGGGGTGCTGGTCTTGAATCACCTACAGGGTGCCAAAGCTGGATCGATTTCACTCCACCTCAGGATTTGCCCCATTCTCATGGAGTCCCCAGACAAGCAGCAGCTGGGAGGGCTGGAGGGTAGGGAGCTTGCAATCTGAGTACCCCTCAGTCTGCTGTTCTGTCCCAAAAGGAAAGGTCCCATTCCTTGGAGATGCCTCCGTGTGATGGCTAAATTGTCTCTCTGGGCACCCACGGGTAGGGAGGGGGAAGGAGAGAATGGAGTACTATGGTGTCTGCCGATAGGCTTGGGTCCACACGCCAGGAAGTGCCCCGAGGGGGCTGGGAGCCCAGCGCCTTGTCCAAAAGAGGCCACTGCTCACTGGCGACAGCCATCTCTGGGCTGGTGTCGACAGGTCTCTCCAACC
>NW_012148141.1:544615-546283 GCF_000956105.1 Propithecus coquereli | reverse complement strand
AAATATTAAGGGGGTACAAATGTTTTTGTTACATGGATACCCTTTATAATGCTTAAGTTGGGGCTTTTGGTGTTTGCATAACAAGAATAGTGTTCAATGAACTCAATAAGTAAGTTTTAATATTTCCCCTCCCCTCCCCCTTTCCTGATATACAATGACCTTCACATCTTTTTGTGCCTGTGTGTGTCCATCAATTAGCTCCCAATTATTAGAGAATACATGTGATGTTTGTTTTTCCATTCCTTAGATCCTTCACATAGGATAATGGTCTCTACTTCCATTCAAGTTGCTGCAAAAGACATTATTTCATTCCTTTTTATGACTGAGTAGTATTCCATAGTATGTATGTATGTGTGTGTGTGTGTGTGTGTGTGTGTGTGTGTGTGTGTACACACATATACACATACCACATTTTCTTAATCCACTTATGAATTGATGGGCACTTGGGTTGATTCCACATGTTTGCAATTGTCAATTGTGTTGCAATAAATATTTGAGTGCAGGTGCCTTTTTGGTAAAATGACTTCTTAGCCTTTGGGTAGATACACAGTAGTAGTATTGCTGGGTAGAATGGTAAGTTTACATTTATTTCATCGACAAATCCCCGTACTGTATTCCATAGAGGTTGTACTAATTTGTAGTCCCACCAACAGTGTATAAGTTTTCCTTTTTCGCTGCATCCATGCCAGCATCTATTGTTTGTTAACTATTTAATAATGGCCATTCTGACAGGGATAAGGTGGTATCTCATTGTGGTTTTAATTTGCATATCCCTGATGATTAGTGATGTTGAGCAGTTTTTCATCTTTATTGGACATTTGTCTATCTTCTTTTGAAAAACTTGTCATGCTTTTTGCCCACTTTTTAATGGGGTTATTTGCTTTTTCTTGCTGATTTGTTTGAGGGGCCCTTGTAGATTCTGAAAATTAGCCCTTTATCAGATGTATAGTTTGCAAATATTTTCTCCTATTCTGTAGATTGTCTATTTACTCCGTTGATTATTTACTTTGCTGAAGCAGAAGTTTTTAATTTAATTGAGTCTCATTTATTTTTGTTGTTACTATTTTTGCATTTGGGGTCATAGTCATAAATTCATTCTTATGTCCAGAAGAGATTTTCCTATGTTTTCTTCTAGAATTTTTATGCTTTTATGTCTTAGATTTAAGTCTTTTTTCATCTTTAATTAATTTTTGTGTATGGTGAAAGATAAGGGTCTTGTTTCATTCTTCTGCATGTAGGTATCATATTTATCCAGCAAAAATTATTGAATTGTACTTCCTTGCCCCAGTGTATGTTGTTGTCTGTTTATTTAAAGATAAGTTGGTTGTAGGAATATGGTTTTATTTCTGGGTTTTCTATTCTGTTCCATTGACCTATATCTCTATTATTATTAAAAGTAGCCTGCTGTTTTTGGTAATATAGCCTTGTATAATAGTATAATTTGAAGTCAGGTTACATGATGCCTCCATATTTGTTCTTTCTGCTTAAGATTGCTTTGGCTATTTGGGCTTTTATTGGTTGAAGATGAAGCATAGAATGATTTTCTTCTAGATCTGTGAAATATTACATTGCTATTTTGATGGGGATTGCATTGAATGTGTAATTCACTTTGGGCAGTATGGACATTTTAACAATGTTGATTCTACCAATCCATGAGCATGAAATGTT
>NW_012148141.1:535682-541750 GCF_000956105.1 Propithecus coquereli | reverse complement strand
ATTTATGAAACTTAGTTTTGCAGGATATGAATTCTCAGTTGACAGTTGTTCTGTTTAAGAAGACAACAAATGGGGCCCCAATCCCTTCTGCCTTATAAGTGCTTTCACTGAGAAATCTGCTGTTAGCCTGATGGGTTTTCCTTTGTAGGTTAGTTGTTGCTTTCATCTTATTGCTTGTAGAATTTTCTCCTTGATCAGAAGAACGGCTCCTCCTAGTGACAGATTAAGCAACCATAGAAGCACACACACCCAGGCATGCAGGCATCAGCTGCGATCTGTCTTGCCCTTACCCACACCTTAAGGGGGAGTAGGATCCAAGTAACCCTTGGGAGTGGCAAGGCCCTTCCTAAAGATCAGGGTATTCATATTCCCCTACTGGGGGACCAGAGACTAACACAAAGACATAAGATTACCTCAATAAATGGCTACTCTATGCAAACTACAACCAATTACAGAGAGGGTAATCACATAGGTTAACACAGTATCCTCCATCTCAAGCTATTACAGGGCAGTGGAGTCATACACACAAGTGTGATCCACCACCTGGGAGCTTGAGCTGGTGGACCAAACTCACTAATCTCCATTGGCAAGAGATGAAGACAACAGGTCAGAGGTAACCCAAGTTACTAAAATACCTCCAAGGCAAAACAAGATCAATGCTCCTGTTCCCACCACTGTGAAGGAATGTGCTTGGGGACTTGAAGATAGGGGCATAAACCAATCCTAGTACTCCCAGTTTTAGAACAAGAACACTGATGAGAAAGAATCAGAAAAAGAATGCAGGAAACATGAAAGATCAGAGAGAAAAGTCACCCACAAAAGAAATCATTAGACCCTAAATAGCAGATACTAATTTAAACAAAATGATTAAAATGATGGAGGAAAAATTCTGAATATGGATTGTAAGAAAACTCAATGGATTTGAAGAGAAAATAGAAACCCAACACAAAGAAGCCATGAGAACAATGCAGGAAATGAATGAAAAATTCTCTAAGGAAATTGGAATATTACCAAAAAAAAACAAACAGAAATAATGGAAATGAAAGAGGCACTTAAGGAACTTCAAAACACAGTGGAAAGCCTTAAGGTTAGAATGGATCATGCAGAGGAAAGAATCTCAGAGCTTGAAGATAATGCCTATGTGCAACCAAATCAGATAAAGGAAAAGAACACAGAAGAAAGAGACAAGAGAAAAACATACAACAAATGTGGGATTATGTAAAGAAACCAAATATAACAATTGTAGGCATCCCAGAGAGAGACAGAGGAAAAGAATGCACAAGGGCTTGAAAACATATTTCTTGGAATACTGGAGGAAAATATGCCTGGCCTGGCCAGAAATCTAGATATGCAGGTCCAGGAAGCCCACAGAGCTCCTGGGAGACTCAATGTGAAAAGGCAATCACCATGTCACATAATTATTAGACTGGCCAAAGTAAACATGACAGAGGCAATCCTTTGAGCAGTAAGATGAAAACAGCAGATAACCTACGAAGTAAAACATGTCAGACTAAGTGCACACTTTTGAATTGAAAATCTATAAGCCAGAAGGGCCTGGGGTCCCATACTCAATATTCTAAAACAGAATAATAGCCAACCTGGAAAACTTTACCTGGCAAACCTAAGCTTCATCTATGAGGGAGAAAAAAAGACTGTCCCACACAAGCAATCACTAATGGAATTTGCAAAGACCAGACCTACCGTGCAGGAAGTACTCAGACCTGCATTATACACTGAATAGCATAATACACACTCAGCAAAGTAAAATCACTCAAGAGTTAAACTCCAGAACCTGAATTCCATGAAGGCTTAAGAGGTGAAACAAAACAATATGAATTTAACCAACAATATGAGGAGAAGTCTACCACAAATATCAATCCTCTCAACAAATGTGAATGGCTCGAATTGTCCTATGAAGAGACATAGACTGGCTGAGTGGATGATAAATTATAAGCAAGTATCTGCTGTCTCCAGAAAATACATCTAATCCACAAGGACACTTTCAGTTCCAAGGTCAAAGGCTAGAAAACAAACTTCTAGGCCAATGGAAGCCAATGAAAGTGGGGGTAGCTATCCTTATTTCAGAAATCATAAACTTTAAAATAGCAACAGTAAAGAAAGACAAAGATCATCACTATATAATGGTGAAAGGAAAATCTAACATGAAGACTTAATAATTCTTAATATTTATGCATCCAATGAAGGTGCACCCAGATACATAGAGCAAAACCTATTTGATATAAATAGCATGATAAACCGTAATGCCATAGTAGCTGGGGATTTCAACACCCCACTGACTGAATTGGACAGATCCTCCAAACATAAAATAAGCAAAGAAAAAATGGACTTAAACAGAGCTCTAGAGCAAATGCATCTAACATACATCTACAGAACATTCCACCCAAATAAAGCCAAATATGCATTCTTCTCTTCAGCTCATGCAACTTTCTCCAAAATCAATCACATCCTAGGCCAAAAATCAGACCTCTACAAATTAAAAAAAAAATAGAGTTTAAACTGTGTACCTTCTCAGACCACAGTGGTATAAAATTGAGATCAATTCCAACAGAAACACTCACCACTTCACAAAGTCATGAAAATTAAACAATCTATTGCTGAACGACTACTGGGTTGAGGAGGAAATTCACATGGAAATCAAAAGATTCTTCAAACTAAATGATAATGAGGACAAAAGTTATCAATATCTGTGGGATACAGCAAAAACATTTCTGAAAAGAAAACAAATAGCATTAAATGCTCACATCCAAAACACCAAAAATTCAAAAATCAAAAACTAATAAACCATCTCAAAGAACTGGAAGAGCAAATTAATTCTAAACCTAGCAGAAGAAAAGAATAACTAAGATCAGAGCAGAACTAAATGAAATGGAGAACAAAAGAATTATAGAGAAGCTCAATTAAAACAAAAGTTGGTTCTTCAAAAAGATAAACAAAATTGATAGACCTCTTGCTAGATTGACAAGAACTAGAAAGGAAAGGACTTTAATGAACTCAATCAGGAATGAAAATGAGATGTCACTATAGACATCACGGAAATACAAAACATTATCTTTGAATACTATGAAAATCTATATGTCCCCAAATGACAAAATGTGGAGGAAATGGACAAAATCTTGGAAACACACAACCTCCCTAATCTTAATCAGGAGGAAATAGAATTCCTGAACAGACTCATATCAAGCATAGAAATTGGAGTGACAATTAAAAATCTTCCAACGAAAAATAGTCATGGAGCAGATGGGTTCACACCTGAATTTTACCAAACCTACAAAGAAAAATTGATACCTATACCACAAAAATTATTCCACAACATCAAGAAGGATGATGTCCTCCCCAACTCATTCCACAAATCCAATATAACCTAGATACCAAAGCCAGGAAAGACACAATAAAAGAAAACTATAAACCAATATCCCTCACGAATATAGATGCAAAAATCTTCAACAAAATCTTAGCAAAAAGAATCCAACAGTACATCAAAAAAATAATTCATCATGACCAGGTGGGCTTTATCCCAGGGATGCAAGGTTCAACATACGCACATCTATAAATGCACTTCACCACATAATTAAAAGCAAGAGCAAAGACCATATGATTTTCTCAATAGGCAAAGAAAAAGAATTTGACGAAATCAAACACTTTTATGATAAAAACTCTAACAAATAGGCATAGATGGGACATAACTTAAAATTATTAAGGCCATATACAATAAACCCACTGCCAATATCATACTGAATGGGGAAAAAATGAAAGCATTCCTGCATAAAACAGGAACAGGACAAGGTTGCTCTCTATCTCCACTTCTATTCAACGTAGTGCTGGAAGTCCTTGCCAGATGAATCAGACAAGAGAGGGGAGTTACGGATGTCTAAATAGGGGCAAAAGTGTTCAAACTCTCACTCTTTGCTGACAATATGCTATTATACCTAGAAAATCCCAACGATTCAACCAAGAGACTGCTGGAATTGATAAATGAATTCAATAAAATGTCAGGATCCAAAATTAATGCACACAAATCAGTATCATACATACACACCAACAACAAGCAAGCCGAAAATCAAATCAAAAACACAACTTTGACAAGAGCATCAAAGAAAGTTAAATATTTAGGAATACATTTAAGAAAGGAAGTGAGAGACATGTATAGGGAGAACTATGAAACACTGAGAAAAGAAATTGTGGACGATATAAACAGATGGAAATTTCTACCATGCTCATGGATTGGTAGAATCAATATTAATAAAATGTCCATCTTACCTAAAGTGATCTACAGAATTAATGTAATCCCTATAAAAATACCATCATCATTCTTCACAGATTTAGAAAAAATAATTCTACACTTTGTTAGGAAACAGAGAAGACCTCGTATAGCCAAAGAAATCTTAAGCAGAAAGAACAAATTGGGAGGAATAAGTCTACCAGACTTCAAACTTTACTACAAGGCTATAATAATCAAAACAGCATGGTACTGGCACAAGTACAGAGATATACTTGGAATGGGACAGAGATCCCAGATATAAAATCCTCCTCTAATTGTCATGTAATCTTCATCAAAGCAGACAAATATACATTGGGGAATAGAATCTCTATTCAATATATGGTGCTGGGAAAACTGGATATCCACATGCAGAAGATTGAAATTGGTTCCCCACCTCTTACCTCTCATAAAAATCAACTCATGATGGATAACAGATTTAAACTTAAGGTGTGAAACCTTAAGAATTCTGAAAGAAAATATTGTGAATACTCTATTATACATCAGCCTAGACAAATAATTTATGAAGAAGACCCCCAAAACAATCACAGCAGCAAAAAAAAAATAATAAAAAACAAATGGGACCTGATCAAATTAAAAAGCTTCTGCACAGCTAAGGAAACTATCATTACACTGAATAGACAACCTACAGAATAGGAGAAAATATTTGCTTTCTATACATGCAATAAAGAGCTGATGAGAAGAATTTATATAGAACTTAAGAAAATCAAGAAGAAAAAATTAAACAACCCCATCAATAAATTGGCAAAGGACATGAAAAGAAACTTCAGAAAAGCAGACTGAATGATGACCAGCAAACATATAAAAAAGTGCTCAAGATCTCTAATCATTAGGGAAATGCAAGTAAAAACCACAGTGAGGTATCACCTGAGTTCACTGAGAATGGCCTTTACCAAAAAATCCCAAAACAAGAAATGCTGGTGTGAATGTGGAGAGATTGAAACACTCTTACACTCCTGGTGGGACTGCAAATTAGTACAACCCCTGTGGAAAGTAATTTGGGATACCTCAAAGTGCTAAATATAGAAATATCATTTGATCCAGAAATCCCACTAGTAGGCATCTACTCAAAGGAAAAAAGAACATTTTGTAATGAAGACATCTGCACTCGGATGTTTATAGCAGCACAATTCACAATTGCAAAGATGTGGAAACAACCCAAGTGCCCATCAATACATGAGTGGATTAAAAAATATGGTATATGTATACCATGAAATACTACTCAACTACAGAAATCAATGATGAACTAACACTGCTTATATTGTCCTGGATAGAGCTTGAGCCCATTCTTCGAAGTGTGGTATCACAATGATGGAAAAACTTGCACCACATGTACTCGCCATCAAATTGGTACTAACTGATCAACATTAAGGTGCTCACATGGTAGTAATATTCATTGAGTGCCGGTCAGGTGTGATGCGGATGGTGGGGGTTGGTAATCTCACAACTAATGAATCCAGTGCACGCTGTATGGGGGCAGGTCAAGCCTTATAGCCCTGGTTTTGGTGAGGCGAATACATTACATGTAACTAAAATGTTTGTACCCCCATAATATCCTGAATTAAAAAATCAAATAAAATAAATAAAAAGAGAATTTTCTCCTTCATTTTGACTTTGCCCAAGTCAGTGACTACGTGTCTTGGAGATGTCCTATTTGCTATGAATCTTCCCAGTGCTCGATGACCAACTTCTATCTGGATTTTTGAAATTATGGCAATAGTACGAAAGTTTTCCTGAATAATTCCCTCAAATAGGTTTTCCATGGTTTTCA
>NW_012148141.1:530098-532252 GCF_000956105.1 Propithecus coquereli | reverse complement strand
GTATGTTGTCCTTGCCCCGCCCCTCCCCCCGAGTCAGAACTTCAAGCCTGTCCATCTCCTAGATGGTGCGCATTGCACTCATTATGTATGTATATACCCATCACCTCCTCCCCCCTCCCATCTGCCCGACACCCAATAAATGTTGTTCTTATATGTGCACTTAGGTGTTGATCAGTGAAACCAATTTGCTGGTGAGTACATGTGGTGCTTATTTTCCCATTCTTGGGATACTTCACTTAGTAGAATAGGTTCCAGCTCTATCCACGAAAATACAAGAGGTGCTATATCACTATTGTTTCTTATAGTTGAATAGTAGTCCATAGTATACATATACTACATTTTATTAATCCACTCATGTATTGATGGGCACTTGCGTTATTTCCACATCTTTGCAATTATGAATTGTGCTGCTATAAACATTCGAGTCCAGATGTCTTTTTTATAGAATGTCTTTTGTTCTTTTGGGGTAGATGCCCAGTAATGGGATCGCTGGATCAAATGGTAGTTCTACTTGTATCTCTTTAAGGTATCTCCATATGCTTTCCACAAAGGTTGCACTAGTTTGCAGTCCACCAGCAGTGTATGAGTGTTCCTATCTCTCTGCCACCATGCCAACATTTATTGTTTTGGGACTTCTTGATAAAGGTCATTCTCACTGGAAATAAGTGATACCTCATTTTGGTTTTGATTTGCATTTTCCTGATGATTAGAGATTTTGAACATTTTTTCATATGTTTCTTGGCCATTATTCTGTCTTCTTTTGAAAAGTTTCTGTTCATGTCCTTTGTCCACTTTTTGATAGGCTTGTTTGATTTTTTCTTGCTGATTTTCCTGAGTTCTATATATATTTTAGTTATCAGCCCTTATCGGATTTGTAGCATGTGAAAATTTTCTCTCATTCTGTAGGTTGTCTGTTTGCTCTTGTGACAGTTTCTTTGGCAGTGTAGAAAGCCTTTTAATTTGATCAGGTCTCATTTATTTATTTTTGTTGTTGCTGTGATTGCCTTTGATGTTAAACTAAAGTGAATTTATTTCAGGTTTTGATATATGTAGCTACTGAGCTTTCTAATGAGTTTTACTGGGAAAAATTACCAGAAATCTAAAATATGTTTCTTTGTATTCACTGAATGTTCTACATAGGTTACCAACTTTAAATTAACTCTGATTGATATGGGGAATATAGCCATGCCTGAAGAATGACTTTCCAAACTTATTATATTACAAATGTCTACAGAATTAATGAAAATGGTTAAATTTTACTTTATCTAGGACTTTCAATTACTGAAATGTTCCATTCCCTCTTCCCCTACCCTCACCCTTTGGCAGTAAAGGTAAGATAATTCCAGCCAACTGTTAACTAGTCTTTTATGTCCATAACGTTCAAAATGGAAAAGTTAGTTACCTTTAAAGTTGTACGTAGACAAAGATATAGATAAACTACTATTGTATCTTTAATTAGTTAACTACTGAGACTCTCCATTGTTCCTGGTTCCTTGTCACGTTCAGGAATGGAGTTGTATAATTGTTTCTGAAATATGAGGAAGAATTCGTTTCTTTTCCATGGGAAACATGGACATCAGTCTTCCCTAGCTTCTTCACACTGACATTCATGAAAAACGGATCAGAATATAACTGCTAAAACATCTTCTGTATTCCCCTGATGTATTGGTCTGTTCTCCCTTTGAAATGGGAATGTCAAACATATAGTAAATTCCCTGAGTGTCAAAAGTATTTTATTTTTTATTTTTCTATTTCTGCATATTATGGGGTTACAAATGTTTAGGTTACGTTGCCCTTGCCCCCCCGCCCCCCGAGTCAGAACTTCAAGTGTCAAGTGTGTCCGTCCCTCAGATGGTATGCATTGCACTCATTAGGTATACATATACCCATCCCCCTCCTCCCCCCTCTCATTTGCCCGATGTCTGTTAAATGTTATTCCTATATGTACACTTAGGTGTTGATCAGTGAAACCAATTTGCTGGTGAGTACATGTGGTGCTTATTTTCCCATTCTTGGGATATTTCACTTAGTAGAATGGGTTCCAGCTCTATCCAGGAAAATACAAGAGGTGCTATATCACCATTGTTTCTTAAAGCTGAATAGTAGTCCATGGTATACATATACCACATTTTATTAATCCACTCATGTATTGAT
>NW_012148141.1:526473-530048 GCF_000956105.1 Propithecus coquereli | reverse complement strand
TCGATGACCAACTTCTATCTGGATTTTTGAAATTATGGCAATAGTACGAAAGTTTTCCTGAATAATTCCCTCAAATAGGTTTTCCATGGTTTTCATTTTTTCTTCTTCTTCACAGATACCTATAATTCATACATTAATTCACTTCTCATAGTACCATATTTCTCTGAGTTATTGTTCACTCTTCTTTAATCTCTTCTCTGTATCTTTGACAGACTGGGTTAGTTCCAAAGCTTTGTCTCCAAGCTCTAAGATTTCTTTCTTTTGCTTGCTTTGTCCTGTTGTTGAAAAATTCTGCTGTATTTTGAAATTCTCTAAATGAATCTTTAAATTCTTTAAGTTCTATTATATTTTTTCTTATATTGTATAGCTCTTTAATGACTTTTTCATTTTTTTCATTTATGTCCTGAAATACTTTTTTTGGTTTCCTTTCATTGGTTTTCAACTGTCTTTTCTATTACATTCATCTTATTTACCACCTGTATTCTGAATTCCATTTCTGACTTTTTGACAATTTCCTTTTTTGGGGGTCCATTGCTGTAGATTCATTGTGATCCCTTCGAGGTGTCAAATTTTTTTGTGTGTGCTGCTGGAGTTCTTTTGCTGGTTTCTTGTCATATGAATCTTCTTCTCTCAGCACAGAGTGGATAGGTTTACCACGTACCTTTTCTCCTTTGCTGTGGATTCTTCTGCTTCCTATAAATAAGGAGAGGTCTCTAGATGGTGCTTTAGTTTCCTACTCTGGAAGATTTTCTTGGCGGTGCAGGGGTGGGTGCGCTGAAAGCCTTTAATGCAGCTGTTCTATTTTGTCCCATTCTACTGTAATTGTCACAGTTCAAGCCAATGCCGGATGATCTTTATGTGTAATGGTGGGTTGTTACCTAGTTGCAACCGGCTCCAAGTACAATGGCAACTCAGAGTTTGTGAGTCCTTGGTGGAGCACTAGAGCACAAGCAAGTTTCCTGCCATGCAACCAGTGGGATCCTCGAGGACAGTGTTGTGTGGCTGTATGGAAGCAGGCAGGCTTAGAGTCAGTTCTGGGGGCCTGGTGGCAGCATTGGAGCCTTAAAGGTGGTCCTACGGGGCCCTGCATCAAAAGTGGATCCTCGGAGACAGAGCTATGGGGCCCAGCAACAACTCTAGAGCCTCTGGGGCACAGCTGTGGCGACCAGGCAGCAGCAGTGAAGTCTTAGGAAGCAGAACCACAGGCTCAGCAGTAGTGGTGGTACCTCAGCATGGATCCACAAGGCCTGGGTTAGCACTGGGGCCTCAGGGGTGGAGCCATGGGGCCTGGCAGCAGTGGTGGAACTTTGCATGTGGAACCTCAGTGTTTGAAGGAAGCTCTGGAGCCACGGAGGCAGAGCCGTGGGCCCAGTAGCAGTGGTATAGTGTTGGGAGTGGACGCTCAGGGCCTAGGGTTAGCACTGGAGCCTTTGGGGCAGAGCAGTGGGCCCAGGTATACCCATAGCCTTAGAGCCAAGGCTGTGGACTGGAGGCAGGCAGGAGCTGCTTGGGCATGGCTGTGTGGTCTGACAGCAGTGCAGGCCCCACACAGGTATCTATGGTACCTGCTCAACTGAAATCCCCTGTTGGTGGGAGGGGTGCTCACCTCCCTCTCACAGGACACAGCATTGGACAGCATCCACTCTTCCTACTCCCTCCCTGGCCCAGTTGGGACGATGTGGAGGTAGCTGCAGTAAAATCAAACCCTGTGTATACCTGGCATCCTGGAACTCATTGCTAAGAATGGTGTCAGTTGCAGTGACCCAGAAATAGAAGCTACGAGGTCCCTGCTGCACACACTCTCCATTGCAGTGTCACTGCACACACTTCAATTAGCTCCTTGGGGATTGGGGTCCCCTCATAGCTCAAGCTGCAGTGCCTACAGGGAGAGCATGGAGCCCAGGGCTCTCTCCTCCTATCCTTCCCCACATGCCTCTCCCAGATATCTTCCTTCCGATCTTGCAGAATAAATGGCCCCATCACCTTCTCCTTCATTCCGAATGTACCCCCATTGCTTCTCCAGTGATTCACAATGTTCTTTTCAAGAAGCTCATCCATAGGTGGGCATCTACCAGCAACTTTTTTTTTTTTGTAATAAGGTCTCACTCTGTGGCCCAGGCTAGAGTGCAGTGGCGTCATCATAGCTTACTGCAACCTCAAACTTCTGGGCTCAAGCCATTCTCCTTCCTCAGCCTCCTGAGTAGCTGGAACTATAGGCACATGCCACCATGTCTGGCTAGTTTTTCTATTTTTTGTAGAGACAGGGTCTCACAGGCTGATCTCAAAATCCTGGCCTCAAGCAACCCTCCTGTCTCAGTCTTCCAAAGTGCTAGAATTATAGGCATGAACCACTGTGCCCAGTCTACCTGCATCTTTTGATCCTATCCTTGAGGGCAATGTGTGCAGGCTGCTTCTGGTCTGCCATCTTGCCATGGAAACCCCCAAATTGTTTGTTCATTTTGTTTTCCTAGATAAACATCTAGGTTTATGTAACAGGAGTTAAATGCATGTTAACATGAATGAGTACTATTAATAGAATATATATTGTTCCATAAAAAATTTGTCACCGCTGCCAAAGAAACTTAATCATCAATTTAATTAGGATCTTAAAAATATGTTTGTAAAGAAATAAGAGAAGATGAAATATTCAGATATCTGTTTGAGTAGGTCTTTCAGGAACCCTACTACATAAAGACATAAAATAACACTATGTAAAAATTTCCTTTAAAAAATCCATGGCTGTTGTAGTTGAATATCTGTGGTTTAAACTTGGGAAACTGCCCTATGTAATATTTTATCTTCTATATTTCCTTCTTTCTTACATCTTAAAGAAAACACTCAACCAAGTATTCCTGAAGCCAGAAAAAGCATCTGAAGGCCAATATTCTGTGTGAATTTCATCTTAATGACATCAGTGGGGACAAGGGAGGATATAGGAGAAATGGTTTTAATATAGTATAAAATACACCAATTATTTACCCCAAGATTTTTCTACCTATAAGGAAGAAACTATTTTCAGAATCATCCTATGCACTCTGTGGCATTAGTAATAAGCTCTTGAGACTTATTCAAGCCATAGATCTTGACTAACAGTGCTGTTAAATAAACCATGGTCCTTAGGATTACAGATACTGCATAATACTCACCTATCATCTTTTCTCTACACAAACTGTGCAAGTAAATTGCTGAATGAACAGAAAGATACAGTATCAATTGTGCTTCGGCTGATAATATAATACTTTACCTTAGTTACTATACCATGAAATGTTGCATTATGATCACTCTGTTTAATCACATTTAAAAAATGAAAATGCTTAGAGTTGTGCTAATGTAGGCATGCATTAAATGCTTACACTATCAAGTCATTATAAATAAGGAAAGTATAATGCAGTTGGAAGGAAGATAGATGTGAGAAGTAGTGTTCTGTTTGTTAAGGTTTTAGAGACTGAAATATAAAATATTCCAATTAAATATGGTCAAAAAGATTTAAAAACATGGTTTTATTAGTCACAAATTTTTCACCCTAATTTTTTGTATTATTTCAGCATATTATGGGGGTACAGATATTTAGGTTA
>NW_012148141.1:521716-524013 GCF_000956105.1 Propithecus coquereli | reverse complement strand
CAGCCAAAGAAACTTTCATGAGAGCAAACAGACAACTTACAGAATGGGAGAAAATTTTTGCATGCTACATATCCGATAAAAGGTTGATAACTAGAATCTTTTTAGAACTCAGGAAAATCAGCAAGAAAAAATCAAACAGCAAGAAAAAATCAAAAGTATTTTAATCTTAGCTTTCTGTCTTCTAGACATTTAAATTTTGATTTATTCCAGAGAATAATCATGGAGTTGTCTTATTATTTTCTACAGAGTGTCCTCTGTTTGCGATTGTGAAGAACTGTGAAAGGGGCTAGAGTGGGGGAGTAAGCAGTGGAATCAGTGCAGGAGAGGAGTAAATGTCACTACATAATCTTTTGACCAGCAAAGAAAATAAAACAAAGGAGAGAAAGAGGATATCCTAATCTACCCCATGTTTTTCAAAGAAAAGTACTTTTGAGATTATCTCTAATTCTGGGTAGCTGTCAATTTTCCGCACAGAGGGTCCTTAATCTTTTTGATTGACATGCCCCTTTTTAGAAGCTAGTGTGACATAATAACTATGGATCTGTCTGTTAATAAGTTGAAATGTTTCAGATATGTTAAGAAGAGGCTGTTATATGTGTTTCCTTTGACCTTTTTCTACTTTCTTTTAAAAACATTCACTAATCTATTAATTTTGAAACTCTAGCTCTCCATTAGAAACACTGAACTTTGAGTGATCATTTTCTTTAAAAAAAAAATCCATTGAATGAAGGGTTTTGATAAATGGTGGGAAGCTGTCACCAAGAAAGCACTCATTCTATTTTTTTCAAATCATTACAAAATGTAAATACTTACAGCAGCTTGGCCCTGCAAAGAGAAATGGCACATTGAGACAATTATTAGAATAATTCAAGCAATAAGAAACAATACCCTCAACCCTCTATGATAATCTGTAAACATTAGACAAAACATAATTTGAGGAGATGAGACATGAGTTATGTAGACAAGTGCTTAATAAATTAAATGGTATAACTCTTCACCTATATCTAGAATAATGTTCCATGCTGGATGTTTAAGCCTAAATGATTTATTGTGATGGTTTTGAGAATCACTTAATTCATGGAACTAAAAAAATAAATTATTTTTGGTTCTAGCATTTTAAATAATTAAAAAGCACCATGGAAAAAATAGAACTTTGGCGTTAGAGCTTGGTTCAAATCTCTGCCTTATTATTTATTTGCTATGTGATCTTGCCCAAGATAGACAATCTCTCCTGCTCTCACTCATCTGTATAATTGGCATAATAGTTCTTGCATTTTTATAGAGTTATTTTGAAGATTAAATGAGATAATGTGTGTAGAGTTTCTAAATAGTGCTTGACATATAGTAGTGGGTATTCAGTAACAGTTATTTTTTCCTCTTACTTTGGCTCTGTCCAATGCTGAGCTGTAAAGTAGCAAACTGTTCTAGTTCATAGGAAATGTACATTCAAAATAATATAGCTTAAAATTAAGAAGGCTCTTTGTCATTAACAAATTTTGGTGACCTCAATTATGATTTTCTTTGAAGAATATTTCATAGGAATTCATTTTAGATCCCTTTCATATATTTTGAACATCTATCATGTGTATCATATGATAGTGGCACTTGTAGATGAAGAAAACCTGTTTACAACTAATACTACAATACCGGTTCAGAAAGTACAGATCTGTTTTGTTAAACTTTGCTAAATGCCAAAGTAATACAGAGCTATTAAAGCCTCAAGAAGAAAGCCAATTCATTTCAGTCACAATACCACCTAAAACTGAAGCATTATATAAAAGCTAAACAATGCCAAATGGATTTGGCTGAGATCAAAAGCCAAACCTGTTTCTTTTCTTTCATCTTCAGTGTTCTATTTCCTAGGCGTATGACCTTAGTCAAACATCTATTAAAGTTAGCTTTTGATCTCAACCCCCTTTTGGGGTAAAAAATAAGTCAATCTTTAAATTTTTCTTCTAGAGACAATCACTCTATTGTGTTTTAATGTTCCAGTAGTCTGTGAGTAAATAGGATTCTCTGATATATGTGATAGAAGACTGGTTAAATGGGACAATCATTTTTTGTGTCAGAGGCAAGAATCAAAAGGAAGCATTCTTCAGAAGCTATTAACTGGAAAAAAAATTCCCCCAGGTCAGTGGAAACATGTTAACTGGTCAGTCTGTTCCCTGTTTAGGTCTTTTGATGAAAATGCCTTGTAATTTGGTAACAGGTAGCTGCTCATTTGTAATGTAATTTTCTCCTCACCAGTCCTAACTACTCCATGATTACTAAAGGACAAATATTTCTTTCAATCTATT
>NW_012148141.1:517931-519716 GCF_000956105.1 Propithecus coquereli | reverse complement strand
ACTTTTTCTGTGGGTAATGTATGTGAAGATACTGTTCTTTATAAAAATATCACTAATAATAGAGTATAGCATAGACATGAGATGGGAAGAGTTAGGGGCAGGAAGATTACTCAGGAAGTTCTTCTAGTAGCTGTGCTGAGAAAGAATGCAGGCGTATTAAAAAGTGGCTTTGAAATTCTCAGTTCCTTCTACAGAGTCAATAAATTCCCTCTAAACTTATAATGTGTGAGTTTGAAGTAATACTATTTAAATGTCCTTTGGAAAATTAATGTTGTGTTTGAAATTACTGGTAGCAGGAATTGAAGCTAAAAAATGAAATGCACATTATCTGTACAATACAATTATTTCATGTGAAAATTTCTAAAGTTCCTATGCTTCCAATTCAATTGCAACCAACCAGAGAAAATTAATTTTTTAAAAAAATGCATTGATCTTACCTGAGATACATGACAATTGTTTAAAAAAAATGGTGCATGTAACTAAACTAAGATCCTGTGTCCTTTAAAAACAGAAAGTAGAGAGTAATAACTAGTTAAGAGTAAGTGTTAACATAATTTGACAAAGAGTTGAAGACCTTAATTACTAGGATCACAAACAGGAGGAATGGTGCTATATATCACCTTGAAATTATACCTTTGATTCTGGAAAGTTCATGATTTACACCAATCTGTTTGTACAAGTTACCAAAGTCTTTCGGGAAACACGACCTCCCAACAATATCAAAGACCTAGGCATATAAAAATTGGAAAAGGAAGAAATCAGTTGAAATAAAACAGAATATAGGTTAGTGAACTATAATCTGGGGTGATGTTTCTCTTCTCATTTCATTGGTTCTGAATATATACTATCTTATTAATGGAAAAAAAAAATAACCATGGAAATTTGCAGAGCCACAGAAGATGGAGTTTCTTCTCTCATCATCAAGATGGTTTACTGTTCCTAACATTGTGCTGGGCCATTCCTTCCTCATCTATCTCCCAACCATGTATGTTTGTTTATCTCTAGCTATAGCAGTTTTGAGGTCAGACATATTATCACCA
The DNA here is from genome assembly GCF_000956105.1 of Propithecus coquereli. NCBI lineage: Eukaryota > Metazoa > Chordata > Mammalia > Primates > Indriidae > Propithecus > Propithecus coquereli. The sequence goes on along the minus strand of NW_012148141.1, from coordinate 518,676 downwards.
AAATGTTTGGAATTCTGACTGTAAAAAAGGTTAGGAAAGAGATAAATTTCTTTATGGCTTCTGTTTCATTTGATCCATTTGAGTTAGTATGCCCCTTTAACAAGCTCAAGCTATTGATTGCAAGTAGAAAAAAATGGTTTGTATTTTTTTCAGAATTTATTGTTAATAGGACTGTGACAGAATTCAGAAAACTAGAAAGAACGTGCCACCTTATAAATCATCCAACCAGTCCATAAATCCACACAGAATTCTTCTTATTTTGTGTGCATGTGTGTGTGTGTGTGTGTGTGTGTGTGTGTGTATTTGGGGTGTCTCTCCATTAATGATCTGGCCTAATTATTTAATCAAGAACTAGTTTTCTATTACCCAAGCACTACCTCATATATATCAGATAATGACACTTTACAGCAGGATGGATAGCGGTCAGAATTTTACTTTGTACCTGTCTATTCTACTGGGCCATAATGAAATACTGGATGCCTGCAGTTAAAATATGTCAGTTTAGTATCTTAACCGATGATAATATTCTCCACAGCAACCCATTACATATTTTTTAGTGTCGGAGGTAGCAGCACCTAATCCGCAAAACTCTGCCCATCCTGAAAATGATATACTGCTTTAAGAAGAAAGCCAGCTCTATTTAAAGTAACACTACCATATTATGTAGAAGAATTCTTGGCCTTACCGGCCTGACAGCCAGATTTTTCTGGTCCTAGAAATTTAGAGAATGTAGATTATTTTTTAA
>NW_012148141.1:515960-517881 GCF_000956105.1 Propithecus coquereli | reverse complement strand
TATAAGGAAATTTTCATGAATATTTAAAGATACAAGATACAAGAGACATGACAGCACATGATGATTAGTGGAATTAAAAGGAAAAAATGATATTTGATGTCAGTGTAGTTATATTTGTGAGTGCTGTTTGCCAATTTTTGACTACATTCTATGTATTGAGGATCTTTATATCACCTTTGCTAAACCTCTATTTTATAAAACGGTAAATTCATTAAGCATGTATTTATCAAATACTACCTACCTATGAAACACTATTCTATATCCTGCTGTGAGTACAAAGATGAATAAGACATAATCAATGCCCTTTTAATAACCTTCCCAGCCTTTGTTTTAGGTGGGAAAGTGAGACTTGTAGATATAATCATAATAAAAGGCAGATAGGGATAAATATGTTTATATAAATATGTACAGTACTATGGGAAAATTCAAAGAAAAGAATTATTTCCATTTGTGGAAATTAAAGAAAACTTTTTGGAGTTGGTGGCATTTAAGTTGTGTCTTAAAGCTTGGTTAGGCTGTAGTTGGCAAGACAGGGATAAAAGTATTCTACGCAAAAAAGGCAAATAAGCAAAGGTGTGAAAATGAGCAAGTACCATGTTTATATGAGTAACAGAGTGTTAAGTATATTAGAGTAGTGGGTATATGATGGAAAAGAGTAGGAGCTCTGCCTATAAAGATGGGTGGGGGTAGATTGGAGGAGGTTGTAAATATCACATGCAAAAGATTGAAACTGGATCCCCACCTCTCACCTCTCACAAAAATCAACTCACGATGGATAACAGACTTAAACCTAAGGCATGAAAACTTAAGAATTCCAGAAGACAATGCTGGGAAAACTCTTATAGACATTGGCCTAGGCAAAGAATTTATGAAGAAGACCCCCAAAGCAATCACAGCAACAACAAAAATAAATAAATGGGACCTGATCAAATTAAAAACCTTCTGCATAGCCAAGGAAACTATCACATGAGAAAACTGATAACCTACAGAATGGCAGAAAATATTTGCATGCTACACATCCAATAAAGGGCTGATAACAAGAATCTGTATAGAACTTAAGAAAATTAACAAGAAAAAAACAAACAACCCCATTAAAAAGTGGGCAAAGGACATGAAAAGAAACTTTTCAAAACAAGATAGAATAATGGCCGGCAAACATATAAAAAAGTGCTCGACATCCCTAATCATTAGGAAAATGCAAATCAAAACCACAGTGGGATATCACTTAACTCCAGTGAGAATGGTCTTTATTAAAAAGTCCCAAAAGAACAAATGCTGGCATGGATGTGGAGAGATAGGCACACTCTTACACTGTTGATAGGACTGCAAATTAATACAACCCCTGTGGAAAGTAATTTGGAGATACCTCAAAGAGCTAAAAATAGAAATGCCATTTGATCCAGAAATCCCACTACTAGGCATCAACCCAAAGAAAAAAAAGACATTCTATAATAAAGACATCTGCACTCGAATATTTATGACAGCAAAATTCACAATTGCAAAGATGTGGAAAGAACTCAAGTGCCCATCAATACATGAGTGGTTTAATAAAATGTGGTATATGTATACCATGGAATACTACTCAATAGTAAGAAACAATGGTGTACTGGCACCTCTTATATTATCCTGGTTAGAGCTTGAGCCCATCCTTTGAAGTGAAATATCACAAGAATGGAAAACCAAGCAGTGCATGTACTTGCCATCAAATTGGCACCGACTGATCAAAACTGCGGTGCTCACATGGAAGTAGCATTCATTGGGTGCCATTCAGATTGGAGGGTAGTGGTGGGGGAGGGTAAACTCACAATGCATAGATGCAGTGCACACTGTATGGGGGAAGGGCAAGCTTGTAGCCCTGGCTTGGGCGAGGCAAAGGCATTATATGTAACCAAAATGATAGTACTCCCATAATATTCTTAAT
>NW_012148141.1:511516-512228 GCF_000956105.1 Propithecus coquereli | reverse complement strand
TTTGTCAAATGCTTTTTCTGTATTTATTGAGAGAATCATATGGTTTTTGTTTTTACTTCTGTTTATGTGGTGGATTACGTTTATAGATTTGCATATGTTGAAACATCCCTGCATCTCTGGAATGAAGCCCACTTGGTCACGATGGATTATTTTCTTAATAAGCACCTGGATTTGGTTAGCTAGAATTTTGTTGAGAAGTTTTGCATCTATATTCATAAGGGATATTGGTCTGTAGTTTTCCTTTTTTGTTGCGTCCTTTCCTGGTTTTGGTATCAGGGTTATGTTGGCTTCATAAAATGTGTTGGGGAGAAATCCATCCTTCTCGATGCTGTGGAATAATTTCTGCAGGATAGGCACCAGTTCTTCTTTGTAGGTGTGGTAAAATTCGGGTGTGAAACCATCTGATCCGACACTTTTCGTTTTAGGAATGTTTTTTATTGCTGTTTCAATTTCAGTCCTTGATGTTGGTCTGATCAGGAATTCTATTCCTTCCTGGTTGAACCTAGGGAGGCTGCGTGTTTCTAAAAATTTGTCCAATTCCTCCACATTTTCCAGTTTGTGTGCATAAAGGTTTCTGTAATATTCATAAATTATATCTTGAATCTCCACAGCATGAGTTGTAACTTCTCCTTTTTTGTTCTTGATGGAGCTTATCAGGGATTTTTCTTTTCTGTTTTTCGTTAGTTTAGCCAAAGGTGTGTCAATTTTGTTT
>NW_012148141.1:506087-509715 GCF_000956105.1 Propithecus coquereli | reverse complement strand
TGAATTTTTCTTCCAAGACCCTGATTTTTTTTTTTTTTGTGGTTGCTTTGTGTTGGTTATCCATTTTTTCTTGCATATCATTCAGTTTTCTTTCAACCCATGTTTGGCATTCTTCTGTCATTTTAGTGTTCTGAGTTTGGTTAATGTCCATTGCTGGAGAGCTGTAGTTCCTCTTTGGGGGTATGCTTTCCATTTGAATCTTCGTACTTCCAGAGTTCTTTCGCTGGTTCCTTCCCATCTGGATCAGTTGTTCCTTCTTGCCTTTAGATTTTTGTTTGGATAATGACACTCCCTGTTTAGTCTCTGAGCCAGTAGGTGGTGTCTGTGGCTGAGATTCGGCCACACCCTTTATGATCAATCAGGAGATGTAGTAAAAGGGTGTGCAGGATGACCTCCCTGTCTGTAGGTGGTACTTGGAGGGAGGAGCGTGCTGTTTTTGGGTCCTGTAGCTAGCTCTTATTCCTCTAGAGAGGCCCTCTGTGTCTTGGGTGGTGAGTGGGGCCCTGGGATTTCTAGGTGTGTCCTTATTGTCCATGTCTCTGGGGGAAGTGAGTCTGGGTGGGGCTGGGTTGGGTAAGCCTGCCCTCAGGCTCCACAACTGCTGTTAGCAGGGGTCAAATGTCTCCTCTTTGTTTCTGTGAAGAGCTGCTGAGAGGGGCTGAAATGGCTCCATTCAGCTGAAAGTCTGGGCTTGGGGGCTGGGGCTGTCCAAGACTGGCACTCTGGAGCAGGTCTCGCTCCCCTCCAATCTCCCCCTCTTCATGTCCTCTCCCAGGCCTCTGCCAGCAAGCGGGACTTCAGGCTATTGGGTCTCCCCTGGCTGTGACGTGGGCCGGGTGGTTTCCTACTGAGGATCATAGCTTGAGCTGGGTGCACAGCCCTCTTTTCGGAGGAGGGTTGCCACTCTGGCACGCTGATCTGCCCCTGAAGGCACCCCTGAATGCACACACTCCTCAGTAGGCTCTTTTACAGATCTCTCTTCTGTGCCCCGGGGCAGTGTGATCCTGACCTCGGTGTACGGGGTCTGGTCTGCAGGCCTGTCCCCTGGACCCTGGAGATCAATCCCTGACCCTGCCAGGGGGAGGGGTGCTCGTCTTCAATCAACTACAGGGTGCCCAAGCGGGATTGATTTCACTCCACCTCGGGATTTGGCCCACTCTCCTGGAGTCCCCAGGCAAGTAGCACCTGGGAGGGCTGGCGGGTAGGGAACTCACATTCTGAGTACCCCTCAGTCTGCTGTAGGGCCTCAAAAGCAAAGGTCCCATTCATTCGAGATGCCTCTGTGTGATGGCTAAATTGTCTCTCTGGGCACGCACGGGTAGGAGGGGGAAGGAGAGAGTGGAGCACTATGGTGTCTGCCGCTAGGCTCGGGTCTGCACCCGGGGAGGTGCCCCGAGGGGTCTAGGAGCCCGGCGCTGAGGCCGCAAGAGGCCACTGCTCACTGGCGGCAGCCGTTTCTGGGCTGGTGTCGTCAGGTCTCTCCAACCGCTCAGGAGCCCACCAGTAGTCTGAGATTCAAGGGAGGGGGAAGTTAACTTCTCCACCTACCCTTGTCGCTGGTCTCCAAGCCTGTCGGGACCTTTCTCCTTCCAATTCTCCTCCACAACGTTTTCCCGTGGAGTCTCCTGTATCTTCAGGCACCCTTCCTTCTGACCCTCACCCGATCTATGTTTCTATGCTAGCTTATTTTTTTCTCTTTCTTCTAAAATTCATCTTTTTTGCAGAGACATTCTTTCTGACTGGCGGCTTTTCTAGTCCGCCATCTTGGCTCCTCCCTAATTTTTTTATTTTAAAATATTTGTCAAGTACAAATGTTTTTTGTTATGTAGATGGATCGTATCGTGCTCTAGTCAAGGCTTTCATTGTACCCACCACAAGAATAGTGTATACTATACCCCATAGGAAGAATTTTATCCCTTACCCACCTGCCCTCCCCTCTTCTTAGTTCTCAATGTTCATTACATCACTTTATGAAAATATATATCTCTCATTTAGCTCCCACTTATAAGTGAGAACATGTGATATCTCACGAATAGAGAGTGTAGTTTTAATATGGAAATAACAATAACAAAAAATGTTTTATTATATTTGACTATTAAAATGCTGGTGTGTTTCAAAAGTTACAAAAATATTACATTGTCACACTGAATTTTATTAGAGAAATTAACATGAACTTTGAAATATAATCTTGCCAGATATTTTGTGTCAAGAATAAGAGGCAGATTCTCTTGATATCTATTCTCATGGTATCTATTTTCTCTTTTAATTCATATAGCGATTGTACATGTTGTTTTTTGTTTAAGGTAGCTCTAACTATACATTCTGATAGTTAATAAAGGTATAGTTATCAATTCTTATATCTGAAATCAGGTAGTAATTTATACATATAATTAGATAGGATTACTGTAGTGAGTATAATTTAACCTTTCTCCTAAATCTCTTATTTTCCAGAGGTTTAGAATCAGTCTCTTAAACATTTTATACCTAAAAAATTAGGATTCACATTTCCTTAATTATTGTACAAATGGAAGGCTCTCAGATGGTGATTACAAGTCTATTTATACATTTATATTAATACACCTATACTTAATTCATGTACTCCTTAAGTGTAAAATGACAAGTTCTGTCAAAAAGTTTTCACATAATTACATTCAATATAATGTATTGCTTTGCTTTCTCAAACAGATGCTTGGTGTATACTACTTTGGTAAGCATAAGCACAAACTAATGATAAAGAATGGAACCATCAGGCAGTCACAGAATAAAAGAAGGGCAGAATGGTTGGCACTCTTAGTGCTTAAGTAAACCATCTTTTTCCTTACTCACTTCTCATTTTTGTTGTTATGTCTCAACAGAAAGGGTAGGCAGAATGTGACTGTGGAGAGAAGGCAAAATAAACACACTACTAGAGAAGCATACTTAATACGAGTGTTGGGCTAGAAGATCTTTTTCTTCCTCCTGGAAGAATAAAATTGTCCCTTCTCAACATGGATTTGGTTATTCTGCAGTCCTTTCATGGGCATCACCATGGTCTCACTACTGTGTCAGGTACCAGGGATTACAAAATTCAAGAATGATACATAGTTTATACCAATAAGGACCTTGCAGCCTCGATAAGGGAGAAGTTACTGACATACAAAAATTAATAAATGACAAGACAATAAGTGGTTATTTTGAAAGTATTGCATTCCACTTAGACTCATAGAAGGTTCACAGTGGATTGAACCTCATTTCAAAGACATGAAAATTGATTCTTAACGTAAAGGGTATCAGATAGGCATACAGGTAGCTATAGATAAATCCAGTTTTAATATCCAGCCCCCTTGATTCCTTTGCCATCTTCTTTACATCATAATTTGGGCCAGACAAGTACTAACCTTGCTATTTTCTCAGGACCTTCCTTATGTTATAAATTACACATATGACTATCATAAATATGACGTAGGTAACATTAAAAATGCAGATTTTTGTTGTTCTGTGTTTTTTTGATAGAGGCCAATCTCACCGGGATTAGGTGATACCTCATTGTGGTTTTGATTTGCATTTCTCTAATGATTAGAGATGTTGAGCATTTTTTTATGTTTGCTGGCCATTATTCTGTCTTCTTTTGAAAAGTTTCTGTTCATTT
>NW_012148141.1:502930-505162 GCF_000956105.1 Propithecus coquereli | reverse complement strand
CACACATAACCTAAACATCTGTACACCCATAATTTGCTGAAATAAAAAAAAAATGCAGATTTTTAAAGACCAATCAACATTTGCTATGTTTTTGCTCTTCATTTAAGTAGTATATAAATATTTACAATACAAAGTATCACAATGTTGAATAAAAACAACAAAGAATCATAATAGTAGCTCTCTGGGGCAACAGATCATGACACTTGTTGTGAACCACTACCATGAAGAGTGGAGAATTGATTGCACAGTTGATTCTCTGGCACGTATATGGTATATCCAAGGGAAGACTGGCTGCTAAAAAACCACAGGAGGCAGTGATCTTCAGGAAGCCAATTACCTTTCTGGAAGGTGGTTCGTTATTGATGGTTAATATTCTCCTAGTGGCAGTTTGATGCTTTTTAACAAACGCAAAACACATTTGAATTTTTATTAGCTTCTACACAGAAGTTAGCATTCAGTTTAATTTTAGACCAAGATAGATTTTTTTTGTTATTTGAGGCTGATTTCCCATTTATTCTATTTCTAATGAGAAATTGTTAGGTAGTTTTCCTCCTGAATTTGCTTTCTAAACAAAAAATGTATTTTATTTTACTTTACTTTGAAAAGCATTGCCGGTTTTCCACACAGGCAGAACTGACTTTCCAAAAAGCAGAAGTATGTGTTTTATGGCTGCAGTGAGCAGGACAAACAATTTGGACAAATGAAATTGCATAGAAATCACCCATCAGTTTTTATATTAATATTCTCAATGAGGAGTCTTAAATTGTATCTTCCTAAATAATTTTCTGATTTCCTGAAAAGCATATTTCAAAACTACATGTAATTAATTTAATTTCTTTCCCATTCTGGAAGCTATCTCAAGGCAAATTGACTTTTGTTATGTATTTAAACTTAGCTAGGTTGTTTTCTCTTTTCCTCCAGTTAATGCTGATTTGTTTTCTCTCTTTCTATCTCATTTCTATCTAGTAGAGTTATCTGTTACAGAGCAATACCAAATCATCTAATGTAGGCATCACTTCAGTTGATTACTGTTATTATTGATTTTCAAATCCAAAGTGAATTGAGTTAATGCATCAGTATGTTTTTTAGATTTTTTCTAATAATGTGTCTCTTTTCTGCGAATGACTGTCTCTGTAAGATATAGTTCAGACGCTATATGTTTTACTGTATATATTTTTGCACCATTGTTGCAGTCAAGCACATTTCAAAATATAAATTAATTTTGGTTAACATGTTTGAACTGAAACATAAACACCTTCTTTGAGCAATTATGGAAGAAAAATAGCTAAGAATTTGGCAGAGTACCAGAAGCTAATAACTCTTTCCTTCTTTTATATACTCATTATGAGCTTTTGTTTAAAAGTAATCACTGACTTGACTGAATATGTTTTATTGCAGTAAAATATAGACTTTAAGCATTTTTAAGTATACGATTCAGTGACATTAATTATATTCACACTGCTCTGCAACCATCACCAAAAATATGAAATGCTTCACAAATTTGCATTTTCTTTATGTGAGGGTCATGCTGATTTTCTCTGTGTTGTTCCAATCTTAGTATATATGCTGCTGAAGCAAGAACCCTAAATATGTCTTTTAAAAGTGCACAAAGCTCTTTGAGAATAAGAATAGAAAAAGTAAAACAAGTTTATTAGAAGAATACTGTTCAAACTCATTTCAGTACGTGAACCATGAGTGTTTTACCTTTTCTCTGCCTTAATAAATTTAATAGACAATTAAGAGGCTATTTTTCTGATAGACTAGCATGTAGGGTATCTTCTCTGATGGGCTGGGTTCCTTCAATCAATATTGTACTTGAGGATGGGACAGCTGTGGAAGGAAGCTTCTGCTAGTGTTCTTGGATGCCCAGCATTTCAGGTAGTCTTCCTGAATTCCTGAATTAACTAGACATGATAAAAGCCATTCTTGTCCTAATGTCATACATTTGAGATGTTTTGTCACCCTTAATCTATATCTGATGCACACTCTATCCTACACTCACAATGAGATTTCTTGGGCATGCCACTAGTGATTTAAAAATTGTAGATCCCTGGAATGTTAGAGCTGGAAGTTCCTTGGAAATTATCTTGACATATCTAGTAACACTATATAAAAATGCTCAAATAAATCACCTTGTGTGGTATATGTACTACTATTAATAGAAGAGTTCATGTGGCTCAAATTTTCTTAAACAAGAAAATGATCTATTCAGTAGTACCAGCAAGATAATTA
>NW_012148141.1:498164-499250 GCF_000956105.1 Propithecus coquereli | reverse complement strand
ATATTGTAGTGAACTGACAAAATATTTCATTAATTAATTGTAAACCTCACGATTTGATTACTCTTAGTTCCCCATTAATTAATTTACTTGTTCACAGGTTTGACAAAAAAGCTTTCAAACTAATATGGAGGGATGGACACAGTATAACTAATTAAGAAACTATGACATTGCCTTACTTTTTGTTTAGATCACTGTGAGAACCCAAACTCACTAAATTCTCTGGGTTTTTTCCTTTTAAATTTTATTACAAGCAGGACATTATGTACTTGCTAACAATAATAATAGTAAATCATACACACACTTGGATACATGTAAAATTATGATGTGTGGGCATTTTCTTATTGTTATAATGAAATTGAAGTTAATAGGGTGAATAAAGTACACACGATGGGGAAAGGGTAGTTTCTTCAATAAATGGTGTAGGGAAAACTAGATATCTACATCAGAAGAATGAAACTGGACCCTTATAGTTCACCAAATGCAAAACCCAAATCAAAACCACAAGGAGATATCACTTATCTCCAGTGAGAATAGCTTTTACTAAAAAATCCAAAAACAACAAATGTTGATGTGGATGCAGAGAGATGGGGACACTCATACACTGCTGGAAAAAGTGCAAACTAATACAACCTCTATGGAAAATAATATGGAGATACCTCGAAGAACTAAAAGTAGAGCTACCATTTGATCCAGCACTTCCACTACTGGGTATCTACCCAATGGAAAAAAGACATTCTATAAAAAAGACATCTACACTCTAATGTTTATAGTAGCACAATTCGCAGATGAAAAGATGTGGAAATAACCCAAGTGCCCATCAATACTTGAGTGGATTAATAAAATGTGGTATATATACACCATGGAATTCTACACAGCCACAAAAATAACAATGGAGATCTAGCACCTCTTATGTTATCCTGGATAGAGCTGGAGCCCATTCTACCAAGTGAAGTATCACAAGAATGGAAAAGCAAACACCACATGTACTCACCATTAAATTGGTACTAATTGATCAATACTGATGAGCACATATGGGAAGGAACATTCATAGGGTGTCAGACAGGTGGGAGGGAGAAAGAGGATATG
>NW_012148141.1:495787-498114 GCF_000956105.1 Propithecus coquereli | reverse complement strand
AAGCAATCAAATGGAAAGTACTTTGGAAAATGTTGATATAAGACAGGTTAGATATGGTGCTTCTCTTTTGCTTTTAATCTTTTAAGAGTAGATGTAATAGGAGCATTTGAAAAGATTATTAGACTTTCAGATATAAGATCATATCATCAGCAAAGAGTGATCGTTTGACCTCTTCTGCCCCATTTGGATGGCCTCGATTTCCTTCTCTTGTCTGATTGCTCTGGCAAGGACTTCAGCACTAAGTTGAATAGAAGCAGTGATAGAGGACAACCTCGTCTGGTTCCAGTTCTAAGCAGGAATGCTTTCAATGTTTCCCCATTTAGTATGATGTTGGCTGTGGGTTTGTCCTACATGGCTTTTATCATTTTTAGATAAGTGCCGTCTATGCCTATTTTGTTAAACGTTCTTGTCATAAAAATGTGCTGCATTTTGTTGAATGCTTTCCTACATTTATTGAAAGGACCATAACGTCTTTTTTTTTTTTTTTTGCTTCTATTTATGTGGTGAATTACATTTACAGATTTGCGTATGTTGAACGATTCCTGCATTTCTGGGATGAAGCCCACTTAGTCATGATGGATTATTTTTTTGATAAGCACCTGAATTTGGTTTGCTAGGATTTTATTGAAACTTTTACATCTATATTCATAAGGGATATTAGTCTGTAGTTTTCTTTTTTTGTTACGTCCTTTCCTGGTTTTCTTATCAGGGTGATATAGGCTTCATAAAACATGTTGGGGAGGATTCCTTCCTTCTTGATGTTGTGGAATAATTTCTGTAGGATAGGCACCAGTTCTCATTTGTAGGTCTGGTAAAATTCAGGTGTGAAACCATCTGGTCTGGGACTTTTTTATAGGAAGGATTTTTATTGCTGCTTAAATTTTGGTACTTGGTATTGGTCTGTTCAGGAATTCTATTTCTTCCTGACTGAGCCTAGGGAGGCTGTGTGTTTCTAAGAATTTGTCCATTTACTCCATGTTTTCTAGTTTATGTGCATAGAGGTTTTTATAGTATTCATAGATCATGTTTTGTATTTGCATGGTATCAGTTGTAATTTCTCCTTTTTCATTCCTGATGGAGCTTATTAGAGTCTTTCCTCTCTTTTTTCTCATTAATCTAGCAAGAGACATGTCGATTTTGTTTATTTTTCAAAGAACCAATTTTTGTTTTGTTAATCTTCCCTATAGTTTTTTTATTATCAATTTCATTTAATTCAGCTCTGATGTTTGTTATCTCCTTTCTTCTGCTGGGTTTGGGGTTGGTTTGCTCATCCTTTTCCAGTTCTTTGAGACAATTCATTGGATTGTTGATTTATGATCTTTCTGTCTTTTGGATGTAGGCATATATGGATATAAATTTTCCTCTCTAGACTGTTTTAGCTGTGTCCCACAGATTTTGATAACTTGTGTCTCCTTTGTCTTCTAGTTCAAAGAATCTTTTGATTTCCATCTTAATTTGCTCCTTAACACAATAATTGTTTAGTAGAAAGTTGTTTAGTTTTCATGACTTTGTGTAGAGATGAGAGTTTTTGTCAGGGTTGATTTCTGATTTTATTCCACTGTGGTCTGAGAAGATGTATGGTATAATTTCTAATTTTTTAAATTTGTTGAGACATGCTTTGTGTCATAGGATATGGTCAATCTTAGAGAATGCCTCATGAACTGATGAGAAAAACAAATATTCAGTGGTTTTGGGGTAGAATGTTCTGTAAATGTCAGTAAGTCTCATTAGACTTTCAAGCATTCAAATGCCTATTATGTATTTTCAGAAGAGTCTACAAGAAAATAAATAGTTATTTGGCAACCAGAATTTTGTTAGGTACTTCTGGCTCAGGGACAGCAGTGTGTTGAAATCAGCTGTCTTCTCCTGGGCTCTGGTTTTGTTGCGCTCTCTTCTATGCTGTACTGCTTGTTCTGCCAACCCTTCCTACTATTGTTCTCCCTTCTCTGGCTCGATTCTTAATTGCAAATTCACTACCTTAGTGTACATCTACACCCTTTAATCCATTGCTTTTATAGGGCAAGTTGAAATTTAACAAAGATTGAGTGTATCCTCTCTTAATATCTATTTGTAACTCAATAGGTATCTGGATATTTGAAAAACATCTATGCCAATATAATCGATTTCTAGTGCCTACATCATCTGATGGCTTTGCTGATGTCTGGTCAAATGAAGCTGCTATTGAGTAGTTTGAGAACTTGCCATAGCTGTATTTTTTTTGACCTTTCTTTCACAGTCACAGAGCTTAGCTGAGTAATTTTTTTTTATTTCAGCATATCATGGGGGTACAGATGTTTAGGTTACGTATGTTGCCCTTGCCCCCCCCC
>NW_012148141.1:484648-484982 GCF_000956105.1 Propithecus coquereli | reverse complement strand
ACAAGAGAGTTGCTGAACGCCAAATGACCCACATGTGTAAAACAGAAAGGGTTCAATATAGAACTCGGTTCATCACATTCATGCTGAAGTCTTTATGAATGAATTCATCTTATTTGGATGTGCTCTGTGCCTCTGTCTCAGTGTGGCCATCTCTTGCGATTCAGGGAAGGTCATAAAGAAGCTGGATTTAAAGACAGTTTGCAGGAACTGGCGCTATTGGAGATTTCTTTCTCTATGCTGACTACTGTCTAGAACTCTCCATCAATAAAAGGACATGGATGTTAGACTCAAAAAAAAAAAAAAGTCCCAAAACAATAAATGTTGGCATGGATGC
>NW_012148141.1:479057-481679 GCF_000956105.1 Propithecus coquereli | reverse complement strand
AATATATGTATCTGTTTAGTAAATGTTTCATTTATTTCCTGAATTGTTTTTCTGGTTTGTTTGAGTTGGTTTTCCATTTTCTCTTGGATTTCATTGAGCTTCCTTACAATCCATGTTTTTAATTCTTTATCTGTCATTTCGGTATTTTCATTTTAGTTGGGATCCGTTGATACAGAACTGATATGCCCATTTCAGGTTGTTTCTCTCTGATTTTTCATTCTTCCAGAATAATTGTGCTGATTCCTTTTCATTTGGAGCAGCTGTTCCTTCTCGGTTTTATATTTTCTTTTGTTTATATGGGACTTCCCCCTCTCCTTAAGTATGTGTCTGTAGGGTATGCTGGGTAAGAAACTTTGACTTTGCTTGTGTGTGCTTTGATTGGGTTTAGGTTCTGGATGGATGCTTTGGTTATAGATATCCTTAGTGTGGTGGTTTTCTCAGTTGCTAGATCTTCATAGGGTGTATTGGTGTTGTGCTATGGGTGTGAGCAGATTCCCTGCCTTTTGTTGATGAGATAAGATGGAAGTCAGTGAAATCCTTTGTCTTTCTCCAGCCCTTTCATCTTTTTAACAGCATAAATTATATTGGGGTGCCCAGTTTAATCCCTGTGATAGTAGGTGGTGTAGGTGGGTAAGAATCAGCTGTGCCTTGTATGATTGAGTCAGTAAATGCTGTAAAGGGCTGTACAAGTTAGTTGCTGTTTTTTTTTCATATTTTGTTGTTGTTCTTGTTATTTTGGTACTTTTTTTTTTTTGACACTATGACCTGCTCTAGTCCCTCAGGAGCAGCACTGAAGTGCCCCAGGTGGTAGGCAGGTCCCTGGAGCTTCCAGGTGAGTCCTTATTCTCTACCACAGCAGAAGTGTGTCTAGGAGTTAGGCTTAATAGGGCTCAGTTGGCAAAGCCTGCCTTCAGGCTCTACAAAGGCCAGTAAGAGAGCTGTCTTGACAGAGGTTAAGGGTCTGCTCCCAGGCCACTGGGGAAAGCATGAGAGAGGGATTGAAGCAAACCCATCAAGCCCAAAATTATGCATGTGAGGGCAGAGCTGTCTGAGATTCACAATCTAGTTGTAAGGAGTGGATTTTGCTTTTCTCCCTGTCCTACACCATGGTCTCTTTCTGGCATCTGGCTGCACCAGGAGCTCAAACTAGCTGACCTCACCAGCAATGCCTCTGTGGGCTGGGAGCTTCCCTATCCAGGATCTTGCCCTGAGCCAAAGGTGTGGCTTTCCTTCAGGGGGAAAGGTGCTCCATGTGTGTACTGTGGACAGGACCCACACTGCGGTCTCCTCTCCATTATGCCCACATGGGTTCCATTACCTCCAAAGGTTAGTTCACAACTCTCCCCTCTGTTCCCCCTATCAACATGATCTAGTCCTGGGGAAATGGGATCTGGACTGTGGGCCTGTCCCCAGGTCCCCTGGGTTCAATCCCTGATCATGCCAGGGAGAAGTGTGCTGGTCCTGGGTTGCCAGTGGAGTGCTCTAGCAATGTTGTTGTCCCTTTGATTTGGGGTTTGCACTACTCTGCTGGAGCAGCCATGCAAGAAGCACCTGAGACGGTTGGAGGGAAGGGAACTCACAGACCAAGCACCCCTTGGTCTGCTACAGGTCATAAAGAGAAACGATGTGAGCCTCTCTTTTTGTGGAAGTCTTGATGGGCTGAGTGCACCAACAGAGGGTAAACAGCTGCTTCTGATAGTCTTGGCTCAATCATACCTCTTGAGAGCAGCAGGGAGGGGCAGGGTGGGGGAGGAAAATAATCTGAATGGAGGACAGCTAAAACTCTGGTTGTATCTGTACCTTTCTCTGGAAGGCAGCCCACCTGGAATGTCCAAGGTTTGGGGTCACACTGATCTCCCAGGACTCATCAGCTCCTGTGGCTCCTACAGACTGGGCTGGAGTTGTGAAATATTTATGTGGTTATGAGTGAGACAAAAACTGAGGTGCTGTTGAGAATAACGTATACTCAGTGGTTTTGGGGTAGAATGTTCTGTAAATGCATTAGGCCCATTTGTTCTAGAGTTCTGTTTATGTCCATTGTTTCTTTGTTTACTTTATGTTTGAAGGATCTGTCCTGTTCTGTCAGAGGGGTATTACATTCCCTGGCTATTATGGTGCTGCTGTTTATCATTTTGTTTAGATCAAGTAGGATTTTTATTATGAATCTAGGTGCACCTGAGTTAGGTGAATAAATATTTAGAAGTGTTATGTCTTTTTGTTGAATTGTACCCTTAACCATTATATAATGACAATCTTTGTCATTCATTACTTTTGTTGATTTGAAGACTGTTATCTGAAATCAGAACTGATACGCCAGCTATCTTACGGTTTCCATTTGCATGGAATATTGTCTTCCATACCTTCACCTTGAGTCTGAACACATCCTCGTGGGTTAGATGTATTTCCTGAAAACAGCAGATACTTGGTTTGTGTATATTTACCCATTTGGCCAGTCTATGTCTCTTTCGTGGGCAGTTCCAGCCATTCACATTTATTGAAAGAACTGATAAGTGGGTGGATTTCTGTTCATCCTGTTGAGTAAAAATTTATTGCTGTGTTTTACCTCTTCAGCCATTGTGGTATCTAGCCTTTGACCTTTAGCTTTTGGTTGACTTTACACTG
>NW_012148141.1:476927-479007 GCF_000956105.1 Propithecus coquereli | reverse complement strand
TTTGTGTACGTTTGAGTTTTTCTCTTGGAATTAATTTCTAGTTTTATTCTACTCTGGTATGAGATAAAATATTGTATTGCTTCTACTTTTTCAATTTGTTGAGACGTTTTTTGTGGCATAAGATATGATCAATCTTGGAGAATGTTCCATGTACTGATGAAAAGAATATATATTCACTAGTTTTTTGGGTACAATATTCTATGTTTATTAGTCTATTAGTACCATTTGTTCTAGAGTCCAATTAAAGTCCAGTGTTTCTTTGTTTCTTTTCTGCTTCAATGATCTGTCTAGCTCTGTCAGTGAGGTTTTGAATTCCCCAGTAATTATGATGCTGCTATTTATCTCTTTGCTTAGATCTAGCATAATTTGCTTTATGAATCTGGGAGCTTTTGTGTTAGTTGCATATATATTTAGAATTGTTTTCTCTTCTTGTTAAATTGTTCCCTTTACCACTATAAAATGATTATCTTTGTCTTTCTTTATCATTGTTTATTTAAAGTCAATTTTATGTGATATAAGAATGGCTACACCCCTCTCTTTTGGTTTCCATTTGCATGGAATATTATTTTACATTCCTTTATCTTGTGTTTGTATGTGTCCTTGTGGGTAAGACATGTTTCATGGAAACAGCAGATACTTGAGTTGTCTTTTTTGATTCCTTCATCCAGCCTATGTCTCTTGAGTGGGGCATCAATACTGTTAATGCTGATTTATAGAATTTATATGTTGGATGCTGTTTTGTTCATTAGGTTGAGTAGCAGCTTATTGCTTTGTTTTTCCTCTTGTGCTGTTGTTTTATAAGAGCTGAGTGCTTTAGATTTTGGATGATTTTACACTGGTGGGTATTGATTGTTCTTATCCTTGTATAATGCAGTTTTAATTATTTTCTGCAGTGTAGGTCTTGTCATGACAAATTCCATTATCTGGAAAACTATTTCTCGTTCATATATGAAACTTAGTTTTGTATGATAAAATGTTCTAGGCTGGCAGTTTTTCTGTTTAAGAATATCAGAGATGGAGCCCTAATCTCTTCTGACATTTGAGGTCTCTGCTGACAAGTCTGCAGTTAGGCAGATGGATTTTCCTTTGTAACTAACTTGATGTTTTTGCCTAATGGCTCACAATAGTTCCTCATTAGAGTTGACTTTGGGCAGTCTGATTACTATATGTCTTGGAGATTGCCTCTGTGTAATGTATCCTCAAGTTGTTTGTTAAGCTTCTTGTATCTGGATGTCTAAATATCTAGCAAGACCAGGGAAGTTGTCCTCAATTATTCTCTCACATAGGTTTTTTAGCTCTTGTTCTTTTTCTTCTTCACCCTCAGGGATGCGTATTATTCTTGTATTTAGCTGTTTTACACAATCCCTTAATTCTCATATTCTTTGTTAGTTCCTCTTGATTCTTTTTTCTTTATTTTTGGATAACTGGGTTAATTTGAAACAGTGTCATCAAGCTATGAAATTCTTTCTTCTGCCTGGTCTAGTCTATTCTTAAAGCTTTCCATTATGTTTTCTATTTCCATAAACAAAAATTGTCATTTCCAGAAGTTCTATTTCTTTTTTTAAATATATGTATCTGTTTAGTAAATGTTTCATTTATTTCCTGAATTGTTTTTCTGGTTTGTTTGAGTTGGTTTTCCATTTTCTCTTGGATTTCATTGAGCTTCCTTACAATCCATGTTTTTAATTCTTTATCTGTCATTTCGGTATTTTCATTTTAGTTGGGATCCATTGATACAGAACTGATATGCCCATTTCAGGTTGTTTCTCTCTGATTTTTCATTCTTCCAGAATAATTGTGCTGATTCCTTCTCATTTGGAGCAGCTGTTCCTTCTCGGTTTTATATTTTCTTTTGTTTATATGGGACTTCCCCCTTTCCTTAAGTATGTGTCTGTAGGGTATGCTGGGTAAGAAACTTTGACTTTGCTTGTGTGTGCTTTGATTGGGTTTAGGTTCTGGATGGATGCTTTGGTTATAGATATCCTTAGTGTGGTGGTTTTCTCAGTTGCTAGATCTTCATAGGGTGTATTGGTGTTGTGCTATGGGTGTGAGCAGATTCCCTGCCTTTTGTTGATGAGAT
>NW_012148141.1:472265-473882 GCF_000956105.1 Propithecus coquereli | reverse complement strand
AAGCTCAATCAGGAATGAAAAAGGAGAAATTACTTATGATACCACAGAACTAGAAAATGTCATCTATAAATATTATAAAAATCTCTATGCACATAAACATGAAAACGTGGAGGAAATGGACAAATTACTAGAAACACACAGCCTCCCTAGGCTCAATCAGGAAGAAATAGAATTCCTGAACTGACCAATATCAAGTACTGAAATTGAAGCAGCAATAAAAATTACTTCCTAAAACAAAGTCCTGGTCCAGATGGATTCACACCCAAATTTTACCAGACTTACAAAGGAGAAATGGTGCCTATGCTGCAGAAATTATTCTACAACATCAAGAAGGACGATATCCTCCCCAACATATTTTATGAAGCCAACAGCACCCTGATACCAAAACCAGGAAAGGACACAACAAAAAAAAGAAAACTGTAGACCAATGTACGTTATGAATATAGAGGCAGAAATTCTCTGTAAAATACTAGCAATCCACATTCAGGTGCTTATCAAAAAAAATAATTGATCA
Source organism: Propithecus coquereli (assembly GCF_000956105.1). Lineage (NCBI taxonomy): Eukaryota > Metazoa > Chordata > Mammalia > Primates > Indriidae > Propithecus > Propithecus coquereli. The sequence goes on along the minus strand of NW_012148141.1, from coordinate 473,368 downwards.
TGACCAAGTAGGGTTCATTCCAGAGATGCAGGGATGGTTCAACATATGCAAATCTATAAATGTAATTCACCACATAAATACAAGTAAAAAAAAAGACCATATGATCCTCTCAATAGATGAAGAAAAAGCATTTGACAAAATTCAGTACCTTTTATGATAAGCATGCTTAACAAAATAGGCATAGACAGGACTTTTCTCAAATCGATAAAAGTCATATATGACAAACTCACAGTGAACATCATACTGAACAGGAAAAAGTTGAAAGCATTCCCGCTTAGAACTGGGATCAGACAAGGTTGCCCTCTATCACCCCTTCTATTCAACATAGTGCTGGAAGTCCTAGCCAGAGCAATTAGACAAGAGAAGGAAATCAAGGGTATCCAAACTGGGGCAGAACAGGTCAAACCATTGCTCTTTGTTGATTATATGATCTTATATCTAGAAAACTCCAAAGAGAGAAAACTCCATGAGACTACTGGGATTGATGTACAAATTCAGCAAAGTCTCAGATGGAAAAATCAGTGTGCAGAAATCAGTAGCATTCATATATGCCAACACCAGTCAAACTGAGAAGCAAATCAATGACTCAATACCCTTCATAATAGCAAGAAAGAAAATAAAATACTTGGGAATACATTTAACCAAGGAGGTGATAGACCTCTACAGGGAGAACTATGAAATATTGAGGAATGAAATAGCAGAGGATTTAAACAGATGGAAAACCATACCATGGATCAGCAGAATCAACATTGTTAAAATGTCTATACTACCCCAAGTGATCTAAAGATTCAATGGAATCCCTATTAAAATACCAATATCATTTTTTTCAGATCTAGAAAAAATAATTCTACTCTTCGTATGGGACCAGAGATGACCCCATATAGCCAAAGCAAACTTAGGCCCAAAGAACAAATTGGGAGGTATCGCTTTACCAGACATTAGGCTACAGTACAGGCTATAGTAAGCAAAACAGCATGGTACTGGCACAAGAACAGAGACATAGACCAATGGAACAGAACTGAAAACCCAGATATAAAACCTTCCTAATATAGCCATCTGATCGTTGACAAAGCAGACAAAGACATACACTGGGAAAAAGAATC
>NW_012148141.1:465251-468720 GCF_000956105.1 Propithecus coquereli | reverse complement strand
TTTTTTTTTTTAATCTAAAACTTTTCCTTCTTTTTGAAACAATCTGGCAGCCTATATCTCTGGTCAGCCATATTCTTCTCTTCCACCTTAACTTTATTTTCTAAATTTTCTCACTGACTTTTTTTTCAGTGATATCATATGGATAGCATTTGCTTAGAAGAATACACAGATATTGGAACTTACCATATTTTCTATGAATTAAAAATATGTGTGGAATCTTGCTCATTAATTCTCTTAGTGTCATTGTATGAAACACATGTTACCTGGAACTTTTCTTTTACAAGATGGTTTAGATATTAGTCAACCTTAGTTTTCACAGTTAGAAGCCATATATTGTTCACAGAAATCCATTACTTATTCTATAAATAATGAAATAGCTATTTATTACCAATAATTGTCATAGTCAGGATCCAGTTTTGAGGAGCCAACATAACTTCTGGAAACTTATACTGATACAATTTTGGTTATGTGGTACTCAGCCCTGGCAGTCCTAAGTCCCTATGTTTAAATCATTGCCATCACATTTTCTGCCCAGACTTACCCTTGGGGCTAGACAAGTCATTCAGTGGATTGGAATTCAGTAAAGCTAAATTAGATATGGCAAGAAAATATCTCAGACCATCTAGATAATGTGCAAATGTATATGTCATCAGTTTAGAGACTAAAGTAATTTTCTTTCAGATCTGTTCTTTACCATGATTTAGAGACAATCCATTGTTATGAAAGATTTGCTTCATTATGAGTTTTCCATGCGTCATAAAGAGTACAGAGTGGCAAAATAGAACCTTAGCTATTCTACGGAGCATACACAGTTAGATAGTCTAAGCTGTACAAACTTACCCTTACACCTTTGATAAGGATTCACCCTACGTCTTAGAATCAGGATCTTCTGATGGCAATTATGTTTTCTTTTTTAAACAACCAATATGTTTCTTCTTTTCCTTGAATTGCTTTTGCGTGGTAGAATGGATTTTGCTGAATTCCGAAGTGCTGTTTTAAAATCTGTCATAGTTTTTTTTTTTACTTTTTGGCCCATGGCCATAGTCTACCAGTAGATGGTTAGGGATTCAGATATTATCTAAAAATAATTAAGTTGAATTCACTAAACTTTTTGAAAGGCATTGTTGGAGTATGGATTGGTTGGCTATTTTTAGTACCTGTTTCACTATATGTCTTTGTGGTGCTGCCTGATAAAGACTTCTTAGGAGAAAGAACTTCAAACTTACACATTCGCTTTTTCTCTATGGCCATTTCCTCCCTACCTCTTTATACCATTATGCAGAAAGCTTTTTTTAGCTGCTTTATATTAATACAAAAGAATGTAATTGTACTACAGGGGCTGGCTGTAGAGGTGGCATGACATGTTTTCATTTTGTCTCTCAGTGTATAAAAGGGTGAAACTACCTGGAGTCATTTTCTCCTCCTCACCGTCCCCTCTAAGCTGACTTTCATACTCTAGACAACCCATCTTTCAGCAGAAATGTGAACCAGTATATGCACTTGAAAGCTGTTCCTTCTAGCATGTCAGAGTGCTTCCTCTGACAATGTCGTTTTAGATGGAATTTACTACATAGTCAGTTCTATCTAAAATAATAGTCCAAAGCTCTTAGCAGACACCACAGTACATTATCAAGAGTCTTGGAATGTTTAAAACTATTTTCATTTTACTAGCTTTGTTTTCTATGTGTTTTGAATTGGTGATCATATCTACATTCATTCCTTTTTTGGATTTTCAAACTGTCCATTGTAAGATAAAGGAATTACAAGAGTTGAAAATTACTTTGTTAAAAAATTAATAAATTCAACTTTATTTTGGCCTGTGTTTTGTAGCATAGCCCTGTTAAATAAATGTATCGCCAGCTTTCAATGACATTAAGAAAGTGCCTCCATTTTAAAAGGGATGGTTCTGGTTTTAGGTATAACAGCTGCAGCAATGGCTGAGGCAATGAAGCTGCAGAAGATGAAGCTTATGGCTATGAATACTCTTCAGGGAAATGGAAGCCAAAATGGGACCGAATCAGAGCCTGATGATCTTAATTCTAACACGGGTGAGTGTCTTTGGGAATCCCAGGCAGGTGAATCTTACTGTTTTCTTGTGTGGTGGGAGCGAGGAGGGATGGGGGGGTGAGAATAATATGTATACTTTGACCATAAGTAGTTACTCAAGAAGAATGTTTAGCCCTATTTCTAACTTGTGCATGGAAATTAGAAAGTCATTACAGGTCAGAATCTCATTTTGGAAGCATTTAGTTATGTTCATTATTTTATTGCAATGGAATTAAATTCTAATTCTTATAACGCTAGACGTGCTCTCTGCCTGCCAAAGGCTGATCCACTCCAGCTTCATCCCAGGTTTTTTACTCTATCCTTCTCTAAATAGCTTACCACTGAAAGGCAATGCTGAGAATCCAGTTTGGCTGGGCTTTGCTTTTTTCAGCAGAGGTACGACCACCTTAGCAAAATGAAGGTGCTGGCAGACTCCAGGTATTATCGACAGGAGCTAAAGAAAAGAGGTAGAACAAGGAGCAGGCAAAGAAGGAAAGATGACTGTGGAGTGGAATGTTCTCTCCTCTCTACTACTTTTTTTTTTTTTAAACCCATGATAATTATACCTTGGCCTTGATGATAAGACCCTTCAGATCTCTTTTGGAAGTAGATAGGATTATAACTATCAACACACATGAATGAATGGATTGATAAATAAACATGATTTGCTTTAAGTGCAGAAAAATAAGGGGCAATTAAAGATAGTCTTAGGATCCACAGGTTTCCAAACTAACCCTGCAGTTAAAGTCAATATAATGTGATAGGTAGATTGGTAGCTGCCTTACATCTCTTCCAGGTTTCTAGAAGTTTAAGCACTGTAGGGTTTTATTTTGCAGGAAGGGGAATTAAAGAGGGAAATTATTGAATCAAATTTTTATGAAATTTACTCTGACTTTAATACAGTGTAGATATTGTCATCTAAAATAACAATGTTCATGTTGAATTATAGAGTAAGAATTGCTTTTCAACCAGTGTTCGCAGTGGTGCTTTCTTGCTATATAGCCTGGGTGCAATTTACTGAGGAATCAATGGAAAATGCACATTTAGTGGATTTACAGGAACTGGAAGCAACCCATAGATAAGATTAAAATTAACACTAAGCAAAGAATAATAATGGCAGTAAGAATAGTTGCCAGTTACTATGTACTAAGTATCTCTCATTATGAATTCATTTAATTTTTGTCAAAATCCTGAGAAAAGGAATCTTCCAAAACTCTCATTTTACAGATCAGAAAACAGAGGCACAGGGTAGTTCATCTTTGCTCATAATCACGAAGCTAGTAAACTGCAGATCTAAGTTTCAATCTCATGTATGGTTAAGTCCAAAGTGTTTGCTCCTTCCACATGCTACCTCTACTTCAATGCTGTTTGGTAATGGGAATTTGACTTTATCAATCCCCTGGAATAAAAAATTTTAAAATGA
>NW_012148141.1:456791-463201 GCF_000956105.1 Propithecus coquereli | reverse complement strand
AAAGAAATCCCTGCTCTAATAGAAAATAATAAACTACAATTTCACAAGTGAACATTCATAAATGGAAATTTGCTTAAAGAATTATAGATACGAATTTCTTTTTGTAATCTAGGGACTAGTATGTCTTTGATGTACTCTGGGTCTCCTATCTCAGGATTTAAACTGAGATCAAAGACTGGGCTTGATTTTTCTTTTTTTTGACTTTTATCCACTTTAATGCCTTCCAAGAAGGCAAGGAAATAGATAATTTTGACAAGGTAGATCCCAGTTAACAGCATTTAGGGTCTGATTACTAGTTATGGGCAAAAAGAGAATCAAGTGTAGGCTGTAGCATTTGAACTGGTGTTTGAAGGATATGAAAGTGAAAATCCTAAAGTGGATGGCTTTGAATGAAGTATTAAATAGCCTGTACTTTTTCCCTTGACAGTTGTTTACAAATACTGGTTCTCAGAGCTCTCAGGCCGTCTCTAGGAGTTGAGTAAGAGTTGAGGATATGGCTTGAGGAAATTTTATGTTTGATGACTAAAAAGTTTTGATTAATTACATTCTTAGGTTAGCTATAAAGCTCCTGTTGTTTACAATCTTATTGAAAAATATTTCCAAATCAAATTTTAGAGTTCTAAGTAACTTGAGATAATTAAATCCAACCCCTTCATACTACAGATGAGGCTTGAACGATGAAAAATTGGCTTGTCATCACACAGCTAGGTAATGAAAGAGCTGATAGTGATTCATGATCCTGTGATATTTCTGCCATAATATTATTCCTCCAAAGTTTTAATTGATTTTATAGTATAGTCTACACTACGTAATGGATATTTTTCCTTGATATTGAATCTCAATCAATAACTCTAGAGATGGAGAAACAGCTGATAAAGACGATTATCCTTAATTTGGCCTGACCAAAGTTCTGTTTACAAGATAGGTACCAGACCTCAGGTCAGACTTGACCTGACCTCAAGATCTAATCTGGGCATTACTACTTTGACTCTAACTCTGATAGATATTCTTTCTTGATATTATCTTCTTTCTCTTCAATTAAGTTAGGTATAGAAAACAAATGTTTCACTTCGAGTTCTGAAACTATGTCCAATTAATTAAGCCTTAAAAATCATTCTAGATATACAAATATTCCAAATAAATTCTAAATATGATTTAGAATTGCCTATCATTTTTATGTATAACCTCAATGGCTTAGGTTCCAGCTCAGAAATCAAGTTGAGTGAATATTTTCTATCCTTCCATCATAAGTATGTGAAATATAAATGAATGATCCCTCTTCATTCCATTTATTTGTGGTCACATGAACATTTTCCCTGAGAGGACAATTTTTGGCACTTATAAACCATCCTCACAATAATCTATGTAACTAGAAAAGTTAAAAAAAAAACAACAACATTTTTAAGTTCAGAAGAAGCATGCTTTTGTTCTTATTTATTTAGTTAGTTTAAATTGACACAAATAATTATACATATTTATGGGGTACATAGTGATGTTGTGATACATATAATGTATAGTGATCAGATCTGGGTAATTAGCATATCCATCATCTCAGACATTTGTCATTTTTTTGTGTTTTGAACTTTCAATATGCTCTAATTTAAATGCCATATTGTGGCAGGATTGCTATTCAATTTCATCATTCTTATTAGTCGCTAAACCCCCAGAAGGCAAAGTATGACAGCTGTAAAAAGATATCAAATATTCAATTAAAATTTTGCTGTTGGTATATGTTTTCCTATTTGTCATTTTTAAAGGGGTGATATTTCATTTTCTTGGCATATTACTTGTAAGTTCTTATTCCAACCTCTTATTACACATTGACTCTTACCCTTTAATTGTGAAAGTCTTGGGTTTTATTTGTGATTGGTTTTATCAAAATATGGATTGAAACATTATCTTTTTCACACTGGAACTTAACAGGAGAATGTGTAGTAACGTAACATTTTCCCAGAGGATATGAAAATCAACCATTCTGCATTTTGGTCTTCACAAAAAATCAAGAAGGGTACTTACAGAGCACTTACTCCATGACTTATGGAAATTTCCAGATCTATTGACCACATCTTGAATAAGCAGGACACTGACCTAAAAATACAGAAAACCTGTATTTAATTGACATGTTTGAATGTGTGTGCAAAGAAATTTTCCTTCTGAGTTTTTACATCTCCTATTTTACTTAAATTGATATTTTTGGATGATTCTGTAACAGCAGAGACAGGATAGGATAAAAATCGAGTTAATAACATTAAGCTTAAAAAGAAAAAGCAAACATAGAATATTCTTAGGCAAGAACAGTACTTTCTCTCTGAAGACAGCCATATAGTTTCTTTGATTTGAAATTTTGTTTAATAGCTTCTATAATGGCTACACCATGACTCTGCATCAAGATTTCACCATGAATAACAACCTGTTTGTGTTTCATTGAGCTCCAAATGAGAAATTCTGTCTTTTATTGTTTTAGGAAATTAGTCTGTGTACTATTGCTCCTGGAGCTTTATAATTAATCACTAAAGGTTATGGCTGTGGAGAGTTTGTGGGAAATAGATGCCTGAATGATTATAATTGTAGCTGTCAAATCAGAAATATAGTTATACAACAGCAGGTTCTTTTTAAAAAAATATAACAAAGACTTCCAGGGTTGCCCATTTACTTCTAGAAATAAATGGAGCATTATTTAACTACATTGCTTATTTCAGGAAGAACTGTGCACAGTTACATTCTCTGGAGAATCAAAGATGATAACCATGTAAATCTTTATCCTTTGAGTACCAGCTTGTTCTGAATTTTGTGTTGGTTTAGCTTCTGTGGAGCAGATGTTGAATATTTTACCTTTTAGAAAATATAGTTTATAATGGAAAGAACTAGAGTATATATGGTTGATTAACTTGTAAAGTGGAATTAGAAAATCCCAAGATTACCTTCTTTCTTCATGTTATCTAAACACCTCATTAGATATGGAGGAAGATGTTTCTAGAGAATCAAGCAAAGCATGTTTGTTTATGTTAGATTCTGCTACCAAGAACCGTTTTTAGAAGGTTTTTCTCATAGAACTGTGAACTTTTACTACATTGTCCATCATTCTTCTGTGCCTATGGCCCCTTTAATAGGAATGTAAGCCAGGAGAACCTATTGTATTTTTCAAGACTCTTCTAAAAACTTATTCCAGAAGTAAGCAACTCTCACTACTGGGGAGTTGTTTATTATGCATACTCTTAATATCTCATGTAGTGGATGAAGGACTTCTTGTTTTGTCAATGCTATTAAGGTTGCTTTTCATAAAAGTAATTCAGAGTTTAGCTTAAGCATTTTCTTTTCTTCACAATGAATAACTCGCAATGATGTGATCTGTTCTTACAGATCTTTCAGATCTGTAATCAATTCTTCTTCCTAATCCTGAATCTTTGTTCTGCCTCCAGCTTGGCCCTTAATGGAACAAAGGGCAGAACTTCACTTTTAAGAGAAGATCTAGCCTGTATTGAATCTACTGTATTGGCTCCTCTATTGTTTTTTGGTTTCTGTACGTTAATGCTAAATACTTAGCTCTGATACAGTTTTGTTCTATGATTTCCAACAAGTCTCCTCCTCTCTTTGTGCCTCATTTACAATGAAAGAGCTTGGGATAATCATTTTGCCTTTGGATTCTAATCTTCATTTTTATGATTCCTGAACATAGTTAGTCCATTTCCTCTTCTGTTTGTACTGTTTTCTCTTAATGGGTACTCTCCTGAATCTGATGCTCTCATAGTCCATACTATTTATTTCTTATTGAGTCTTCCACTTAATGATGTCACTTCAGGTTCTAAACCCACCTCAGAAGTTTTAGTTTTGTCACATGATCAAAAGGTTTGTCATATGATCAAAATGTACCTGTGTCCCTGTTCAGGGCACTGATAGAAATGTTTTGCCTGCTTTTGGTATCTGGAAGATATTGTCGTATCATTGCCTCAAATTAACATTGATTCATGGGTGACCACTCTTTGAGTGTCCCTCTCCTGACTTCTGGGAACTCTCTCCAGGTACGTGAACCACCTGAATTTTCACAGTTTATTGATGAGCCAATTGTTTAGATTGGTCTTAAAAATCTTGACAAAGTCAAACTAAATTACATCTATTGCTTCCCCTCTATCTCTCAGGCTGTCATTCTGTCACAGAAGGAGGTTAGATTCACCTGACAAGACTTACTTTTTAGGAAGACATGCTGGGTGTTACCCAGAATACTGTTCTCTTCAAGGTAGTTGCACATTGATTTGCAGTATCTTCTAGGACACACATGTTATATTTACAGATTAAATACAAATAGGTGAAAAATAACAAAAAGAGAAAATGTAAGCAATAGTTCTTAAACTGGGTCAAGAAATATAGAATTTTAATTTTTTTCTCTAAAACATTTGAGGAAATTATTGTAAATAAGTTGTCATATCTATGTTAGTAAAGAAATTGTGTACATAAATGGAGTTTACAATAAATAATTATTGGCATATTTTATCATTAAAATGTCCATTCATGAATTAATTGGAGCTTGACAAAAATTCAATGCTAATGACTTCAAAGGCTGATTTACAGCGTATATTGATTTTGAATATCTACATCTTAAGAGTATATATGCATCTAAAAATTAAAATAATAGCTGTTTGTTGTCATGATTGTTTCTATTTCGTTTAAAAGACAATATTAGTAAGCATATAGTTTTACATAGAGTTGGGCCAATCAAATATTCACCCACATTTAATGGACTTCACTTTATAATGGACATATTAATGTAAGGACTTGGAAATAATCACTGTTTTTTCTAAACCCTAATTCTCTATGGTTCTATGATACTTAGATATAATCAACACCACAGTCACGGATATGATCTGTGTATACAATGAACCTAGTGCATGCACTGACCCCAAGTTCAATAAATATTTGTGCCCTTATTGGAAGGTTTGAAAGTTCCGTTGCATCCAAAGCAAAAATTTTGTAAGAGCTTTATTTAGATATAATTCACATACCATAAAATTCACCCCTTTAAGTTGTACTATTCAGTGGTTTTAGTATATTCACAGAATTATGCAACTATTACTATTATCTAATTTTCCTTTATTACCTCATTATCTAGTTCCAGATATTTTTGTCACCCCAAGAAAAAATCTGTACCCATTAGGACCCCCCATTTCCTCTCAACCCCCAGCCTCCAGAAACCACTCCTCCACTAATGTATTCCACTGTCTCTATGGATTTACCTATTCTGGATAATTCATATAAATAGAATCATATAATATGTGACCTCTTGTGTCTGGCTCCTTTCACTTGGCATGTTTTCAAGATTCATCCATGTTGTAGCATATATCAGAATTTTGTTTCTTTTAATGCCTGAATAATATTCTGTTTTATGAATATGTCACATTTTGTTTAACCATTTATCTGTTGATGGCCATTTGGGTTGTTTCCACTTTTGGGCTATTTTAAATAATGCTAATATCAACATCCATGTGCAAGTATTTATACAGACATATATTTTCATTTCTCCTGGGTATATACCTAAGAGTGGAACTTCTGAGTCAAATGATAACTCTGTTTTTAACACTTTGAGGAAGTGCCAAACAGTTTTCCAAAGTGGCTGCAACATTTTACATTTCTGAAGTGAATTTTATGAAACATATATTCACAGATTGGTTTGAAAAATTAGATTTTGATTTGCCATGCATTTCCTGAATACTCTGCACTCTATGGTTGTTATGCAAATCTCATAATATTCCAATATTATGGTTCCCCCATTTAGTGGCAAGCTGATCCTGCCAAGTAGCAATAACTCCAGTGCTCCCAGGAATATTAAGAGCAAAGATTGTGATTTTAAGGAAAATCTAAAAAGCGAAATATGATAGTTTGGTTAATATAGGGTAAGGGGAACTGATCTTTGACTTTTCTAAAGTTTATATTAATAGTGTATCAATATAGAGTAGGAAAATAAATCAGACCACAAATCAAACATCATAGCAGTATTGCCATCAAAACCAATGCTTATGTAGACAGTTCTCCTATAATTAGCCTGGTATTCTGAACCCTTGGCTACTGGTCACGTATGGGGGTAAGATTTTTCAGATTCAAAGGGAAGAAAGGTAGGAAGAGAAGAGTGGTAAGGCATTACTGGCTGGGATAAAGTCATGCTATTTGACTCTAAAGGGTGGAAGATGAGGGTTGTATAATCTTTTCCTGCTTAAATAGCATGAACAGAGTCACAAGGAAGAAAGAACAAATAAATCCTGGGGAGGTTGTCACTGGGTGAACTGTCTTAAGGTATACCCTCATGAGTTCTGATAAGTCCTTAAGAAAGTTATACCTTCCTAGATTTATTTTTCTTTCCTGGCTCACCATGGAAATTTGGCCTGATTATTAAAACAGTTAAATAAGAGCACTTCCAAAGG
>NW_012148141.1:440025-456541 GCF_000956105.1 Propithecus coquereli | reverse complement strand
GGAGGCTGAGGCAGGAGGATCACTTGAGCCCAGGAGTTTGAGGTTGCAGTGAGCTATGATGATGCCACTGCACTCTAGCTCGGGTGTCAGAGCAAGATCCTGTCTCAAAAAAAAAAAAAAATACTCTCAATATATTTCGGCTTAAATTGTGTTAATAATATAGCAGTAAAATATAAAGCAAAGAGAAAAGACAAAACCTGATTACACACAGTTGAAATAAGTAGCTCTTTAGGAATAAAGGAAGACTATAGTCAGAGAAACTTTCAAGAAACCACTATTAAGGTCATTGATTCTCAGGGTAAGAACTCAATATAGAAACTTCATATAGGCACTCACTGTAGAAGATATTTATTTCACTCATGCATGAGGTTTGGTTTTTGACTTATTGAAGGAAGTTGATTGGGTGTAGATTCTCAAAGAGCATGTTTCCTTTAGCAAAATTAGGTGCAATTATTCAAGTAATATAAGACACTTCCTCAGAGCTGCCCTTATCTGACAATTTCATGGACTCCGGGAAATTGTAGTGTTTTGGCATTCCCAACTCTCCTAGGACGTGTCTAATGCAAAGTATAAAATTCATTTTAAAGCTCCCCAGGGTATAATAGTTTTTACACTTATCAGTTGTTTACATCTTAGTGTGAATGAAAGTTTCAGAGGGGATGCTGATGAGAGGGGGAGTTCCCTGGGCAAAGCCTAAGAGACAGAGATTGTGAACAACCAGGAGAAAAGGGAACTGCCCAAATACAGACTCTGCCTGTTTCAAATTTTACCTCATTCTTTTCTGAATCTGCAACATTTTCTAAGGAATAGTATTTCTTAATTTTATTGAAGATGCCAAACTTCTCTAGCTGGGTCATGAATGGTTGATTACAAGTGCCTTCTCTAGGTGATCATCATAAGATCCTAATATTTATCTTAAATGGCTTGCAGAAATTTGCAAAGAAGCCTCCAGAAACCCCCAGGATTTATTTGCATCTAAATAATTTTTAACCAGGAGGCAAAGTTCTTTTCTGCAGATGCTCAAGGTTTACATTTTATAGGGCAGCAGCATCTATGAAAAATATATACTTCATTATAAAACTAGAGCACAAATGTTCTTACCTTAGAACTTTCTTGCTTTTATACTGCTTTGTCTTGCTGGGGCATAATCAATGGAGCATCAATACATTGTACTGGAGACAGTACCTGCTCCCATAAAAGAATGAGCAAAGAACAAAGCATTTGTTTTCCTTGTGTAGACTCTGAAGTTAATATGCATGATTTGATAGATGTGTTTTTGCTTTCCCAAGAGAGATATCAAGCAGTAGTAAATATTTCAGTGCTATTTCTTTAGAAAGTTCAAATGTTTTGAATGTAGACCTTTTTTTGGTGGGCAGTCATTAAGGAAATCAAGGGAATAGGGAAATGTGTCATGTTGTAAGATTTTCTTGTTGTTGTACCTTTTTTATGACTATACCTGCCATGGAGTTTTCTCATAAATGCAAACATCCTTCACAATCTGTTTAAAAACCACAAATACACCACTCAGAGGAATATTTAAGGAACCATCAGGAGGGGAAAAACTCATTGGTTTAATGGAATGCTGTCAAGGCAAATCAACATCATGAATGACACTGGGGCAGAATTGATACTTTTGCACTGACATGTTAAAAGAAAAGCCCATGCATTATTTAGAAAACCCAGAAATCTGTCAGCTGTATGATTGCAGAGTTAGCAGAAGCAGGAGGATGCTGCTCATGTTGAAAAGAAATGCGTAGGCGCAGATCCATATTGTAACCTTTCATGTTCGACACCCACAATGAATACTCAGCTATTACGTGGTCAGCATTTTTGAGATTTTCTTTTTTAAATTTTCAAGTGCTTCGAAAGGCAAAAGAGGTAGGTCTTTTATTCTAAAAAAAGCAAAATGTCTTGGCTGTTATTTTAGTGTTAAAGATGACAAGATCAAAGAATGATTGTTTTTCATCGTTTTGAGTGTTGTGCAGGTTTCCCAGGAGTGTTTTGGGGTTGTTAATGTAGGTATTGTTTTTACACATTTATCCCATAAACAAAGTATTTTCTTAACCATTTCGCTTTCAACAAACATAAGGAAATACTTTGTTTTGGTGATTTAACCACACTAGTATACTATTTATAAACATAGAATGGTGTTATTCTCTACTGATATAAAAATGAGTATATAGGCACTATATATATCAGCATTTTTAACAATTCTATTGAATACACAAGGGCAGCATCTCTCTAGTACCATCATGCCAAAATGTAGTTCTTGACTTCCTTATGCCTTTGTATTACTCCCTTGAGGCAAGTAAGAAGTCAATATTCTTCCTGTTATCATAGAAGAGACAAGAGAGGCACAAACAAATCCATTGCCTTCGTGGTTACTCATTCTAACAAGAGAAAATTAGTGGTAATAGAGCCAGGATCTTGTATTTTCAGTCTAATGAGCCTAGTGTTTTTTCTACTCTACTATTGTATCCCAGCATTTCTCTGTAAGCTTCTGTGCATTTGTAAGTCTTTCATTGTCTCTAAGCCAGAAAACACAATGACAGTCTTCTGTTACATATTAGATGCTAATTTATAGCCAATGTTGAAAAAAATCACACCCAGCCAATCAAGGTTAGTGACATAAAATTGGAAAATAAGATTTTTGGTATCATCTATATTTTAGAAAAATCTGTCCAAATAGGTTGCAAAAGTTGAAGAGGGTCCAATTTAAAATTACATCTTACTTTATTAGAAAACTATAAACCTGATATAATTTCCATTAGAAATAATGAATAGGAACAATTTGTAAAACACATGTTATTTCCTGATTTCTGCATCCCTAGCTTTTCTGTGGACAGAGATGTACATAATTTGGCATGTAGACGGTCAAACTTTCTTCGTGTAAGTTCTCGTGGATTTTGTATTACATACAGGACTCCTTTGGGAGGAACGTCAATTTCTACTTTTTTTATTTTCAGAAAACTCATCGTAATCACTATTATATGCTGTTTCTATTGACAAAATCACAATGAGTGAAAACTCAGGGAGCTAAATTAATATTTTCAGTCTACCAGTGGAATGATCTGACATCTAAATTATCATTTTTTGCCTATCTCCTTTTTTTCTTGATGATGTTTTCCAACGCTATCCTTTCCTTTTCCTCTCCAACAACCTCTTTTTATACTCTTCTGGGCTATGCCTACCTGTGGACTTACCAGCCAGATATATTAAGAAATTAATAAAGACTTTTCATATACTGCAATGATGTTTTTGGGTGTGTGTGTGTGTGTCAGTGAGAGAGAGAGAGAGAGAATGAACACACACAACTTGATGTGGAAATGCAGGTTTACTTGCATGAACATCTCTACAGTCTTATTCTCTCCTAGAAAAAGTCTTTCTGCATTTCTGATTATTTCCTTCTTTGTATAGTATCATTGTCTGTTCTAGTTATTTGTGAAAATTCATTTGGCATATACTCTACTTTATGACATAGTTGTGTTGATTGTAGGTAATTGGATCACATGTAATCAGGCCGAAATCCTGCTCTCAAGCAAGAAATAAGGAATTCCAGGATGATTTGAGAATGAGGAAAATGAAATAAGAGACTACATTTGAGGTTAAATTGGGAAATTACAGGGAAGCAAGCCTACATGACGTGTTAGTAGATCTGGGTTCTAGAACCACCTCTGCCAAGGAGCAACTGTGAAACTTTAGGAGAGTCTGTTTCTGTACCTGAGCCTCAGTTTTTTGATGTGTAAAAACAAGAAGCGGGATTAGATTACAGTTAAGTACAGTCTAGCTCTGGCAATTCTCCCTTCGTGCATAGGCTAAGTGGTTATCCTTGTTACTCTAATTCCAGAAGGGTAAAAGAGAGATGTGGTATACAAAGGTAAGGTGGCCAATTAGTTCAGGGACTGCCTCTAAATAAATTTTAGGAAATTGATAATCCAGATATGGTTTTATTGTCAATTCTCTGTTTTCTTCCAGAATTCTAGAGTAACTAGAATATATCTTCTTCATACACATTAGAACACATTGAATTGCTATGTAATGCATCCCAGCAGTATATGATAAAGAAAGTGGCCCTGGTCCTAACTCCTTTGACACCACAATAAAAGGATAAAAGCATTAATGTAATATATTGAACTTGTCATTAGTCCTGAAAGATTTAAAACCCAAGTAAGAAGCCTTCTCTCTCCTTTGTCTGTAGGGCCAGATCAATTATATTTAGATTTTATTATTATTATTTAGTTTAGAATAGCTTGGATCTCCATGGACTATATGGCTTAAAATACTATGAAAAGGGACACTTTAAAGCTTGTTTGGATTAACTGAGACTAACTTTTCATTAGAAAAGTTGTAACGAAATAAAGTACAAGAGATTGTGTTCTTCAAACATGCAGCAATGCTTCAGGGTGTAGTCTTCCCTGGGTGTATTAACATTAATGGGAACTGCATGCATTCATTGAAGGAAAATATATACTTCTTAGTTTGTATTTCAGCCATTTAGGGATATTGCATGATCTACTTTACTTGATTTATCTTATCTGTTACCTTCATTGTAATCTAAGAACTAGCACTGTGTTTTAATAGCAGAAAAAAATAGCTTTGTCTCATTGAATCAAAATTACCTACTTGCAAGTATTTTCATGTGAAAGCTTAGTTTTAGCAAATTTACTTTGAAGTATAACGAACCTGTTTTTTTGTAGAGCATAAAGAAATATCTCCAGGCACCTGCCAAGCAATAGGGAAGAAACTCTTCAGTTTCTTGTTATTTTTACTGTAAGAACTAAATGCAACACAACAAAAGCTAATGACAAAATCCAAGTAACACAGTCTGAACAGTTTAGAATGAAGAATTTTCACATCTGTCACTTTGTTGATGATCTACAAATTTATAGTCTCTCAGTACAAAGTTCTAAATCTTCAAAGCTTGAAAAACAGAGGTGCAGCATGAACTAATCTTCATTTTTCCCCATCTTCTTATAGCAGCACTAATGGAAATGTATTTTGTTTAATGACTCTGAAATCCTGTTTGTAATTAGATGTGGGAATTGGTCTTACTTTGTAACAGATGATACTGGAATAATAATATGAGAGATGCTACACTGAGACCACTATCCTCTTAAATCTATATCATTTTTCATTTTATTGACAGGAGATATGTGCAAGGAACAAAGAAATTGATTTTAAAAAGGAGGAAAACAGGATATAATAAAAACTTCCAATCCAAATATTTTAGGGTTACTTTTAATATATTGCAGTGGGGAAAGGAAAGAGCATGCATCTTGTTTTTAAGTTTAGGAAACAAGGGTTTTAGATTTGTTGCTTTGTTCCTGATAATGATCTTTGAATGTTATTGTGAAGACTAGGTAGAAAAGTTTAATTAAGTGACAGAGATGATATCATTGAAGCATGTATTATATATTGGTACAATTATACAAAATAATTAATATCATCTTTTAGAGAACAATTTTATATACAAAGAATTTAAAGAGTTGACAGACTGAATGCAACAGCTGTTCTGTACATTATGTTCTTCATTGTCAGTAAATGCTACTGTCACAAATCATTTTGGTCACTAAGGATTTAGTAATGTTTGGCAGTCTTAGATTTGTTTTTTCCATTTAATGATAATGGACTCCTGGGGCCACAGAAAGTTGTCTACAAAAAAATTATATGCATTATGAATAAGTTTCATCTTTCCTTCAAAACACATGTGTTATTGCCATTGATGGCAGTAAAACTGCCTGGATGTACTGACACATTCTTGGTGGAGATTCTGATTATATATATTTACTAGTATATAATGATCAATTTAAGTGTTATTGCATTTCTTTGCTTTCAATTCATGTCTTAGATCCCTCTTAATAGATACAAGACTTGGCAAAGGAGAAAAACATTATTTATTTGTCATTTCCTTGGAAGTTCACATTTGCTTAGCAATTTAGTTTACAAAGCAGCTTCACATTAACATATTTCCTTTGATTATCATGAAAATCTTGTAAGGTAAATTAGAGCAAGTATTATCATGAATCCTCTTTGGTAGTAGGAGAAACTAAGGCCCAGAGAGGCTCAGAGATTTGGTGAAGTTCAAACAGACAGTATATGGTCAAATACACAAATTTTAACTCCAAAGCTTACATTCTTTCATGGCAAAATAACTGACTGTGAATAAATTAAAATGATAAAATGTATGGTTCCATCAATGTATAGGTTAACAGATTTTGGTGACATCATAATTAGTAAGAACACTATGTAATTATAATGTATATTTTCTCACACATGGGTTCATGACTCTGTTTAAGCAATGGCGTAGATTTCAATTTGATGATGGCAAACAGATTGTTTTATTTGCTATGATAACTAGCATTACCTTTAAAAAAATGAAACATAGGACCACCTCAGGGTTCTCTACCCTATCCTTGCAAAATAAATCAAAGATCTTATCAGTGACAAATGACAGTTATAAAATCCTTGTTTCTTAAGATTAAAAACAAGGAATGTGCACTTTACTTCCCCTGTTGCAGTATATTGCAAACACCAAAATATTTGTTTTAGAGGTTTTCATTAGATTTTCTTCTCCTACTTATTAAAATCAATTTCTTTGTTCTTTGTACACATCATCTGTGAGTTTTATGGGTTAATAAAATGATATTTGAGCTCAAATGTACAAAACAATTTTAAGGAAGTCTAGCTGCTTCATTAGAAAATACTAGAAAGCTCCTTCCTTATACTTATGCAACAATATGATAATTGTCTAGTTTTCATGTTTGTATTCATTAGTCTAGAATAGTATCTTACATAAAGTTGACATGATAAATGTATAAAGAATAGATCAAATATGTCAACTTTAACAGATATTCCTGGCACAAAGTTGGTACTCAATAAATATTTGATGAATGCTGATTGTATAGTATGCCATTACATTTTATACATTATACAAAAAGTCCTATGGATTATTGTATTGTAGGTCATCCTATAATTACTGTAATTCCAGCTCTATCTTCATCATCAACAAAAATTCTTTTGTCAATAAAAACAAAGAATAATATTTCTCTGCAAAGTCCAAAATAAATAGATAAACGTGAATTTTATAACAAACGTTGTTTCTCTTTTAAACAGCCTACTGGAAAGTGTACTCAAAAGTAGAATGGTTATAATGAAAAAATCTGTCATAAGTTTCAACTTAGAAACTTCAAAGGAAAACATTAAATTTGTTGTCGTGACTTGATTTAATATTGCGAAGTCAGTTACAGCAGTTCCTATCAATGGATTATTTTGGATCATTTCCAACTTGAAAGATAAGCTTTGTCTCAGTGAAGGTGGCATTAATATAGGGGAATTTAGGTATTAGGCATGGCAGTTAACATAAATAGATTACCACAGAGAGTTTAGGTGATCGTGCAGAATTTGGAGCAAATTCAAACAACTGAGAGCACTAGAGTGTAAGATGTTTTGATGTGCTGCTCATAGCATGTGTCAGGGTAGATTGAAGAGGGCAGTGATGGGTGTTTGGTCAGTAGATACAAAGCTAGAAGGAATTGAAACAACATAAACCAAACCTATAGGGCCTACACATCCCACAAGCAAGTCAAGCAATGTTTGAAATTGGCTGTTTGGAAATCTGTGAAAAGCCATGATATTGAATGTAAAAAAAGATTCAAGTAAAATAAAATCCAGTAAAGATGGATTAGAATGATCAATATAATAAGTAAAGAAAAAATACACAAAAACAATCATAGGCATACCTACATTATTCACCCATTTGTGAAAGCACTTAGAACATCTCATCACGTCTGAGTTGAATTCAATTATGCAAATTATACTGAAGTAGGATAGTCGTAAAGATAGGAAAACAATATAAGTTATAAATGAAACAGCCCTAAAACTATGATACTAAAGAGGAATAAGGACAAGATTGTGCACTTAGGGATCTAAAACATCATTACAAATACAGAATTGTAGAGACAGATTGCCAAAAATACCGTAAAATAAATAAAAGACTACTTGATTTTTCCCCATTCATTTACGCATCCATCCAATCTACCTATGCTTCTATCCTTTAATTCATACATTCTTTTAATAAACATTTATTGATTGCCTATTCTGCTATTGACGTTAAGGAGAATGAAACACAGTCCTTTCCATGAAGGTGCTCACAAAGCTCCTGTGAAAATAAAATGAAATAATGGATTTGAAAGTGCTTTTGAAAGGTAAAAATACTTTACAAATGCTAGGAATTCTTATTGCAAACTCCATGTATGTATGATGATCATTTCAAAAAGTGGGATAGAGTACACAGACAGTTCATTTGAGTGAATTAGTCTATGTAACCATCTTCTTTCTTAATATTTCAGGTAATTCTGGGAAATATATTTGGGAGGGAAAGTGCTTAGCAAGATTTTTTTGTGTAATTGTAATAATAATATATTAAAGTTATATAGATTATGCAGAACTTTTTTATTTCAAAGCTATTCTATTTTCATTATCTCATTATTTCATGCTGTGAAAATAAAATGAGATACTGGATGTGAAAAATACTTTGTAAATTCTAAAAACATATGTGAGAGGTAATGATATATTTTAAAAATGGAGATTGTTTTTCTCCTATGCTCAGAGGACAGTTACCTCCTTCATTCCCCCTGTGGAATCTAAGCCAGTTCCAGAACTAAGTTTGATCTCTATCCTGGCCCTGCATCCTAGTGCAGACTCACACCTCTCCACCTGTCTTTTTGATTGATGAACAGAAACAAATTTTAGCAGTACATTAATGGTTCAGGCACTAACTAGCAGTGTGACCTTGACTTTCATCTTTATAAATCTCAGTTTTCCCCATCTATAAAATGATCATGTTAAAAGTTTCTTTCAGCTGAAATATACTATATTACTATAAGTACAAATTAGAGTTTGTTGATTCTTTTTTCATCTATAACATGAAGAAATAGGATATGGACAATTTTATAGTGACCAAATTGACCAGCATATTTTAATTTACCCCTTAGTGAGGCTCTGTTGTATTTTCTACAGAGTCAGTGCTACATAACTATTTGGTGCAGATATAATTGTTGGTGGCAGAAATAAATGGTATAGGGTGCTTTCAATAAGATATATTCACAATCCATATTCTTCATGTGTATTGACGTGCATTGAATTGTTTCTTTTGTTTTAGTGACATAACAATTGAATCACATTTGGTATAGTGACACAAACTCTGTTGTGTCTACTATATGAATATGAAATTGACTGGATAAAGCTAGAAATAAATATAATTTTAGCACTCTGGTTCTCAGTGATCCTAATTGTATACATGAGATACCCTCTATTCCAATTAGGATCAGCTGTATTTCACTTTAGTTTGTTAAAATCCATGTAGAAAACTAAAGATAAAAGGTGTTAATTTGGTAATACCAATTTAACTAGTTTTAGTTCATTAACCTTGACACCAAAAGTGGTATAGAGGTAGAACCTTTGTATAATTTTGTTCCATCCAATATTCCCCAGAAATCTAAAGACTTGTTGCAACCCTCAGCTGTTTTCCTTGATTTTCTTTCTGTCCTTTGGCTACAGCCAAAATTAGACATTGGTGTATTTTTGCCTGTGTACTCAGAAGGCATTGTTTATTATTCTTGTCTGGAAGTCACCTTTATAGACTCTAAAAACAGCAATCATTTGCCTCCATCTAGCCACAGTCTCTCATTTGACAACTTTGAAAGTCACAATTCATTGGGCTTTACTAGCTACTGGGCACAGGAAGTATGCAGTGATTGAAACTTAAGAAACTGTAAAGGTCCATATGTTCTACCAGCAAATAAGGCTGTAAAGGTTCCACTGTTGAGCTTGTTCTATCTTGAATTGATTTTTATCATTGTTTACATACAGTTGGTTTTGATCTTTTTCAGCTGAATGCTCAAAAGAGCAGACTAGAATCATGTTCACTATAAATTGTGGCTCAGGACCCACTCATTAAGATGTTGAACTTATTAAAGATAAGTAACATCATTGTGAACACAAGTTTCTTGCGTATCTAGTGTTTATCATTTCTGGCTTCGGAATGACTTATTGCACAAAGTCCAAGCCAGTTACCCCTATGCATTTTTGTTTGTCATGTTTGAAAACTGATGAAAATATAGAATTTATGCTTTATAGGAAATGACAGTGATTTTAAGCTAGTTTTGTACTGTCCAGGAAATCTGGGCACATCATCTACTTTCCCATTAGTATTTGCTTAAAAGAAGTCTTGCCCTGTGCTTTCATACAGCACATCCTAATGTTAAAGAATTTGATTCTTAGAACCAAATGGAGTAGCCAAAGATCATTGTGTGTATTTTTCCTTTTGCTATCTTTTTAACATATTTGAAGAAAACAATATGTAACATATATGTAAATTATAAGGTATAATAATATGAATATTAGAGAAACCACTACACAACTCAAGAACTGAAACGTTACCTAAAGCTTGCATTTATTTATGTGCTCATCCCTTCTCCCATCCTTCTGTTTCCCCACCAAAGGTAAGTACTCTCCAGAATTTTGCATTTAACATTTCACCGCTTATTTTTTTAATTTATTTTTATTTCAGACTATTACAGTGGTATAAACACTTTGGTTACATATATTGCCTTTGCACCACCCAAGTCAGAACTATGTGTGCCCAACCCCCGGACATCACGCCCTGCACCCATTAGGTGTGAATTTACCCATCCCCTCCTCCCCCACCCACCTGCCTGACATCCTATGAATGTTACTTCCATATATGCACATAAGTGTTGATCAATTAGTACCAATTTAATGGTGAGTACATGTGGTGCTTGTTTTTCCATTCTTGTGATACACACTGCTTATTTTTAAGGAAATATTTATTTATAGAAACAACTTACAGAATCATAGAATGCCTGAGCTGAAAGACAGCTTTGAGATCATCCCACTCAACTCCATCATTTTACATAAAAGTATACTGAACCCCATAGGAGACAAAATGAAAATGTCCAGCTTTTCAGTGGGAAGTTGATCATTAATTGAGTAGTTAGAAGATTGCCAAATATCCTATGAGTCTACTGTCCATTCAGTGATAATTGTAACATAATAATTGATATTAAAATGCTTAACAATACAACTTGGTGCTATTGTTCTCAGGGTTCTTTGTTACTTAAAAATATAAAAATTGTATAAGAATATATTTATAGAAAATCTGCTTATCAACAAACTTGTCTGTATTGTATATATCAGTCACTGAATTATATTGTAAATCCAAAGCCTCAGCAACATTGAAAAAGCAAATTTTAAAACATGCAATAAAGTCTTTTAAGAGAAATATTGTAGTAAAAAATAATTTCTGATAGAAATATTAATCTCTCATTTTCTTTAGAATTTTATCGCTCCATGTGTGTGTGCACATGCACATGTGTATGTAATATTTTCAGACCAGCTAAGCATATTAATTTCCAAAACAGTCCCCCAAAATCATAGCATATTATTTTTTTGATTTCACAGTTATTTTCTTATAGAATTAATAACCGAAGACTTATTTCTGATGGCTTACCATCGTCACACTCCACCTTGGCTATTGGTTCATTTAAGGGGAATTGTGGGTAAAAATGGAAGTGATTTAGCCGAAGAATAACCTTTGCTAAAGTTTTCCAAAGTCTTAAAAAGACATTGGTGCTTTGTAAACACATTAATAATGTTTTTCTAATCATTTCTCAACTAAGGCTATTGAAACTGGAGCTTTTAGCCCTCCTACTGAGGAAATTAAAGGAATTCCAAATTGCTTTGTAAATTGAAGACTCAATCTTTGATTTATCTTTTCTTAAATTCCTAGTCTGCCCACAGTTCAACCTCACCAATTTGTATGAATGAGGTGGTAGTCAGTCTGAAATATGGACCAACACTGACCAGTAGGACTTTCTGTGATGATGGAAATTTTATTTCATGCTGTTCAACATAGTGGCCACTAGCCACATGAGGCTATATAACACTTGAAGCATGGCTAGTGTGATTGAGGAACTGAGTTTTAAATTTTATTTATTTAATTGATTTAAATTTAAATAGCCATATGTGTCCAGTGGCTACTGTATTGCACAGCTCACATAAAAACTATGAAAAGATTAATTTGATATAATTCAAGAAATAAGGATGTAACCATAAAGTGTTGTCCTACAGAACACGTTTACTTGAGTTGCTAAACATTTATAATTAACATATTGTTTGTTTTGAAATAAATAGTTTTAGGCTGATTTCTTTAGTGAGTGAAACAAGTCAAAAATTGAAAAAGTGTTTATCTTCTTGTAACACCTCTTTTCAGAGTGGGCAAAGACAACCATCAGCCCATATTTTATTAGTACAGTTACATATTCTAAATTTATTAATGTAGTTTTATCATTTTCTCACAAGAATTAACAATTGAAAGGCACCCAGTGATATTTTCATTAAACACATGAGATAAGAACAATTTTCACATGGCAAAATAGAAAAAAAGATATCAGTAGAGATACTGGACCTCAAAATATTTAATTCCTATGATAGCATCCTTAACTAAGTACCCAGCATAACCATTTTTATGGGTGGAACAAGGGTTCTTAGATCTAAGTTAATCACTATCTACACATGTTAATGGTTAACACTTTTGACTGAGTTACCATTTTCATTTAGGAAGCATAATAATGACAATAACAACCTTAAAGTGAATATGCAAATTTTATCCTTGAAAATTATAGTTTTGCCAATCTCTAAAGATGCCTTAGAGCTTGTTTATAAAACTGGCCCTGCCTTTTCATCACAAAGTATCAAAAAGAATGCTGTTTGTAGACTGTTCTTCTAAAATTAAAAGAGAAGCTTCTTTTCATTGACTCTGAAGAATTTGTATTTTTTGGCTTCTAATTACGTAAAAAATGAAAGCATTGCCAATCTGTCCTAAACCCTAGACCACAATTAAGGTAAAATAGGCTTTGGATCCTCAGTGTACTCATGATGTAAATAAACAGTAGCTTGACATCAACCGAAAGCAAGGAAATGGAGTATAGGGGGTATTATATCTGAAGTACAGCAAGTGCAGTAGTCCTGTGTTATGAGGACATTGGAAGACTGCGAAAAAACAACTTTACCAAACAACTAACTCAGTTATCAGAAGTGAAAAGTGAATTCTCAAGTTCTATAAAGTAAAAGCGCTTTGGGAAGTGCGCGTTTGTCATTATGGTTAATTTGCACATACCTCTCTAAAGAAAAGACCAGGGGAGCTAGACCAAGTACACAGCTGTACAGGCAGCTCAACTAATTGCCTCTCCATCCACAACCTCATTTATCTTCATTTCTTCCCAATTATACCAAATTATCAATAGTCTCTGTTGCATCAGAGTCTTAATCCCTTTTATTCAGGCAGCATTAGATAATGGCAGATGAATTCTTGGAGGGAGTCAGGGTAAACAGCCATGAAATGCCACCTCAGGCAGATGGCATTGCTCACAAGAAATGTGACAAAACATTTGGAATTTGTAACTGGACATTAGTATGAGGATGCAAGCTGTTAATATTTTTTTTTGAAAGATCATCAAGGTGGTACATGGTAAAAATGTAACCCAAAAAGTAAAAAGATGCAGATGTTCCCGTCAACTTAAAAGATTAACACATTTCTAGACGGTATGTTTCCATTGAGCACTGTAGCAAAGAAATTCTTTCAGGTCATGATATTTTATGATAATAAGTGGCCTATTTCTATTTGAAATAAGGTACACATGTTCTATATTCAAAAACAAAATATCATTTATTTTTTTATTTTCAAATAACAGACTACAATATTTATTATATCTATTGCCAAACTTGAAATATGTTTCAGAATTGGAAAACAAACTTAACAGGAAAGAGAAGACATATTGGTGAGAAAATAATGTTTTGAAACATTTATAATTATTAAAATTTTTACTTGGTAAAAATAATACAGAGTAAGAATTCATTTCTTTGTATCATTTACAAAAGTATCAATACTGTAATAGAAATCTAAATACTTTCTTTTTAGATTAGTGTATAAAAAATTTGGTGATTTTTGTAGAAACAATGATATAACTTAAGTACGTTTTTATGAATTTAACTTTCAGAAGCATGTAACATATAGACATTATGAAATAGATGCAATAGGTGGAATAAGTAAATAAGAGCAATCTTTAAAAATAAATGAAAATAAAATAAGCTACCTTAATGCATTTTTATTATCAAGTCAAAGATATTTTTAAAAGAGCTGATAGATTTATCTTTGACCTTTTTGGGAATAGAGAACCCTGCTTTAAGGAGTGGGTATCTTTTTCCTCTTTACCATTTACATACTAGATGCTAATTCAGTTGCATGACCGTGAATTAGATCCCTTTAGTCAGTGACAGACAAGGGGAAACGTGAACAAAACCATGGAGCTACCTGTCCCTTAGCATCCTAGGTTCCAGATCTCTGAGTCCTTTTCTCTTCCCCTTCTTAGGCTATACCTAGGCAACTATATCTTGCATCATCCTCCTGCTCCTACACAGTGCTACCCAAATTACATCCTAGAAATGTTTCTTCCCATCTCAATTTCTACAATAATTTATATTTTTTGTACATTATAGAACACATCTAAACTATCTAGACTGCATGAAGTAAACATGCACGAATTGAGTCATTAGTCTAGCCTGGAAAATAATGATTTCTTGCCTTTTTTTTCCAACTTGCTTTTAAGGCTCCTTAATTTGAGACACAATTTCCTAGGATAGTCCGTATATCGTTCAGTGTTAGATTGGCAGAATTTAGGAAATTTGTATGAATGCATGTATATGCATTTTCTCCACATAAATCTATCAAGAGCTCATCACACCTTTTTTTTTTTTTTTTTTTTTTACTTAGAGATTGATTTCTATGCTGTTTTCTCATCTACAACTTCTGAAACATATATTACTACTGTTGACAGGTTAATGCATAAACATTGTAGACACATTCAAATTTTTTAAATGCCTGTAGTTTTATAATATTATTAATGCTGAGGCTACTATTCTATAAAACTCCAAAAAGTTAATTTTAAAATTTAGCATACAGACTTTGCTTTCAGTGCCAGGCATAGGTAAAAAGTTGTTGTTTTCCCAAATGTATTCGTCATGCCAGGTTGTCAGCCTTGGAAATGAAATTCTGTAAATTGGCCAAAAGCATCAGACATTCTTTGGCTATAAGTCTTTGCTACTTTTTCTGCACTGCCAGCCCTAATAAACTGAGCCTGTATGGTATGCCAGTGCATAGTTAACATTTCATCCTTACAGGAATGAGTCTGAGCTTAATGGTGGTTCTGCACTGGGATTTGGTAGCCTGTGGACAATAAATAAAGAATCTCGTACTAAATTATATTATGCAACTGAGTCAGGGCTTGTATGTAAAAGAATATATAGTCTATTAGGGATTCAGAAGATTTAAGATATGCATGTTTAAGCAAAATAGACTCATTTGTTTAAATTCTACTCCCTCTCTTTTAAGCATACCATATATACTATGAAGAGGCCAATTCAAAGTATTTAACGATGGCAAAATATTTCATTTTTTAAAAACTCTAGACACCTTATGCCTGACACAGACAATGATGAAAGAAAAAAACAAACATAAAAAACCTAAACATCTTAAATTGTATTGTTGCTATTTTAAGATCATGCTCTCTCCTCTACAAATCTTGTTGGATTTTCAAATTGAATCTTGAAACTTAACTGAATGCTTATAAAACTTTTCCAATTGTTGCAACTGCTCCTGAGAAACTGAAAGTTGTTACAGATAGCTATCATCCAGCCATTAGTATAGAATACATAATTGTATTAAGGAAATACTGCCTATTATGTATGTGTGTGTCTGTGTGCGTGTGTGGTAAAAAAAAAATTGCAGCTAAACTATTAATATATTAAATACTTTAATGAAATGTTTCATATTTTTCTTTGAAAAATGTATTCAAAGGAACAATGTAGAATCAAAACAAATTATTATTATAATATGTATATAATATCAGACACTATTTTTTTTATTACCCCATCTATTGTGTATTGAATAGTCACTTAAAGAACAAATAAGTACTTCTCCTTTATCAATTGAAAATTTAGTGCATACCGTAACTACCATCACCATTATTTTCTTTGAAAAAAATAGTGACGTTTTCAACCAATAAATTAATTTTAATTATTGAATTCATAATGACTCATTTCCCTTGGAAATTTCTTTATCTAACATCAGTTTACAAGGAATGGAGACTATGCCTTTCACATGCATAAACCTGTATATATATCTGACTCCATTCTGTCATGTATGACATAATTCTCTTGAATTTGTTTCTTTATGATACAGTAAGCATATAATATAAAAAGCCTACAACTATGAAAAGGATATGTTCTTTTTTTTGTCAAGAAAAGCAGACAATCTTATTTTTATTGCCTATCTAACATACTACTTGAAAAATAATTCTAACTGGTAAAAGAGAGGGTTGGGAATTGAGGTTAAGGAAAAAAACTATATAAAGTTTTCTTTAGTTATGGCATTTTTATT
>NW_012148141.1:437168-437820 GCF_000956105.1 Propithecus coquereli | reverse complement strand
CTCCAAAGTGCCTCATTTTGTTTCTCAGAGTCTAAACAGGGTGCACATTCACAATTAAAGCCTCAGTTAAAAGTATTTATATCAATGTGCCTCATATTAGCAGCAGTTGAGCATAGTGGTTTCATGTGTGTTTGTGTTCTGGAGCATTTCTTGGTTCAAATTCTTACTAGTGGTATGAGCATGGGCAAATTACTCAATCTTTTGAGCGTTAGTTTTCTCTATAAATTGTGGCTGACGACAGTACCCATCACATGTGGTGTTGTGAGGATTAGATGAATAGTTTTAGGCACATATCAAGTGCTCAATGTGCTTTGAGCATTTTTCTCACACATAATAAGTATTCAATGAATGTGATTTTCACAGGTATTAGACTTACATGTTGTAAGTTTTTGCTAAGTAGTGGCGCATAAGTGATAGTTTTGTTTGCTCAACATAGTATTCAAATTTATTTATGAATTTCTTTGGTACCATCAGCAGTAACTCATAAGTCCTGGTGAAATACAGTAAAAATGAATGATTCATTCCATACATTTGTAGGCACTAAGAAGTTTCTTGTTAAATCTATAATTGTTACGTATTGTTACTTTGATTCTATAATTATTCATTTCCCTTCTATTCCATTTTCTTCTTCTTTCTTTTCCTTTTCATTTTT
>NW_012148141.1:430913-434057 GCF_000956105.1 Propithecus coquereli | reverse complement strand
ACTGTGTTGCCAAAGCTGGTCTTGAACTCCTGGCCTCAAGTGATCCTCCCACCTCGGCCTGCCAAAGTGCTGGGATTACAGGCATGAGCCACTGCAGCCGGCCGTACTTACTTTTTAGTTAACATATAAAATAGAAATTGAAACTCTAATATTTTGTTGTACTTTCATAGATCATCTTTTATATTTTCTGGGATATGTATAACTCCACTTTAAGGAGCTTCAATTTAAGTATATTTTACAAGAGCAGATGTCACAGTTTATGAATTCTAGGAACTAGTTCTTTAAAATAAATCCTTAACATGTATTCTCAGCTATTGTTCAGTATTTCAGAAATATGACAAAAAAGGGGAAAGACAGATAGTGGTATTATATGATTATTTACTGCAAAGTGACTTGATAATATACTTATCATTTAGACAGACCACATGCTATTAAAAAAGACAGAGGAAACAAATTCAGATAAGAAAATTATGTCAGTGACTTGAATTTATATTAGTTTTTGAGGATTCTTCAACTTGTAAAATTTACATTAGGAAGAAATGAATTGAAACTTCAAAAAAGTATTTTGTCACACACACACACACAAAAGTATCTGTACTAGCCACAGCACATAGTTTATATGGAATTGAAGGATCTTT
The DNA here is from genome assembly GCF_000956105.1 of Propithecus coquereli. Taxonomy (NCBI): domain Eukaryota; kingdom Metazoa; phylum Chordata; class Mammalia; order Primates; family Indriidae; genus Propithecus; species Propithecus coquereli. The sequence continues at coordinate 433,419 of NW_012148141.1, read as the reverse complement.
TTTAATTGGCTCCAGAAAACACAACATAATACCAAGATAAATACAAGGACTATTTAAAAATCTGTGGGGTTTACAGGAGAGTGATTAAGATAAGTTTATCATTAGGAATTTCAAAATAATGGCAGGAAAACCCCATTTTCTTCCTATGTCTAGAGCAAAATTCCTTTTAACCAGAGTCTTTTTCAAATTATGCAAACTAATAGTTTCCAAGAGTTTCTCAAACCCAGTCATCATACCCAGTAGGTCATATAAGAGAGTTCTGTGCCTTCATTACATATGACTTAATTCCTTCTACATCTAAAGTAATCTTTAAAACTCAGTAATGTGATGTTCAGGTTTTGGCCACAGTGCCTGAAAGTGGTACTCAGGGAATGCTTACAGCATTTCAAATCCTTGGCAAGCCTTGGCAGTAATTACATCTGATGACCCACTTGATACGTTGTTGGAAATATCCCAGTAAAGGCTTATCTGGAGTTATTTTCATTGTTTTAACGCTGGAGTTTCCAACCCCTGGGGTGCAGACTAGTACCAGTCCATGGCTTGTAGGAACTAGGCCACACAACAGGAGGTGAGCAGTGGGCAAAGCTTCATCTGTATTTATAGCCACTCCCCATCGCTCACATCACCACATGAGCTCCACCTTCTGTCAGATCAATAGTGGCATTAGATTCTTATAGGAGCACAAGCCCTACTGTAAACTACGCGTGCAAGGGATCTAGGTTGCAGCTCCTTATGAGAATCTAATGCCTGATGATCCGAGGTAGAGCTGAGGAAGTAATGCTAGTGCTGGGGAGCAGCTGCAAATACAAGATTATAATTAGCAGAGAGGGTGGCACAATAAATGTAATGTGCTTGAATCATCCCCAAACCACCTTCCCCAGCCCTGGTCCATGGAAAAATTGTCTTCCATGAAACCAGTCCTGGTGCCAAAAAGGTTGGGGACCTCTGCTGTAACATACCTGATTATACAATTTACTTTAAGAGAGATATGTTAAAATGCATATGGCCATGCAACTAAATGAGTAATAGAGTTTTATCTCTGTGAATTATTCATTTAATTCTTGGGGTCACTAGTTGTCTTTACCATCTTATGTTGGTAGTATTGTTAAAAAGATATTTATTCTATAGACACATTAACGGAGTTAATAACCTAAAACACTTTACATTGTCTTTTGTAGGCTAACATAGTTTAAATGATAATAGCATACACTTATTTAGTGCTTAACATGTCCAGATATTGTGCTAAGTGTTTCATATGTTCTATTTCATTTAATACAACAACCATAGGGCACGTAAACATTATTATCCTCATATTATATATTAGGAAACCAATACTTGAAGAGCTTTAGTATCCTTTCCAAAGTTCATAAATAGTAAATGGAGAGGCCAGAATTTAATTCCAGGTCTGTCTGATGCTCTTTTCACTACGCTATAAAGATTAGAGGAGGATACACTCCTTCCCTCTTTATTGTGCATCTGTCTCTGTCTTACACTTTCTTTCATAGACCTTTACCAACTGTCAACTGCCAGTCCAGTAAGATCACTCTAACCTTAGCACTCCAAGGCATACAAATAGACAGGCTGAAATCCCAACAAGAAACGTTGTCGTGTGAGTAATAATTAACTCTCACCATTTGCTACAAAAGATCATAATGGTTTTATTTCAGCTTATTGGGAAAAATTAGTTCTATTGTCTAGAGACCACTTTAGGGTTCCCCTAAATAATTTTTTGTAAGGATTATGCTGACAGTAAAGTATTTATACTTGTAGTGATGATATTAATATATGCATATGATATCCACTGAGGGGACAAAAAGACAGAAGATGAATTATTCTGCCTCATGCTATGTGACCAGTCTTGTCCTTTGCTTTTTAGTCTAATTCATTAGCTTTAAAAGCATGACTTATTTGGTTAAATTTACAGTGTAATAGAAAAGGTACTTAAACTATGTTATTAGTAGTAATAACTAATAATAACTAATACTATGTTATTAGTAGGTATGTAGACCACAGATCTAGTGAGTAAAGAGATAAAAATGAAGGTTGTAAAAATTTAACATTCTGAATTTATATTTTCAGAGGATTCCTGATTGATTGTGAAAAGAAATTTAAATTTGTGCCCCCTTTTAATTTTTTTCATTTAAGGTAGTTGTCTGAAACCCTTTGTTCATGTACTCCATCAGGTAAATAATGAGCGTGCTCCTTTAGTATGTGTAAGTTGAATTATGAGTACATACATATATCACATATGTACATGAGATAGAAATTAAATTGTTAGACCAAGATTACAAAAAAAGATTTTAACCTATGCATTTTATTTATTATATTAATGGTATAAAACCTTTTAAAGTGGATTATTAGTATCACTGAGAGCAATGTGATTAATACATCAAATCTGATGACCTTTACAGTATTTATTTTACCTCTTAATGACAGTGACAGAGCTCCTACAAGGATTAGGAAAAGTATCAGCTCTGCTATTTTATTGTTCTCTTATGCTTGCATT
>NW_012148141.1:418633-420998 GCF_000956105.1 Propithecus coquereli | reverse complement strand
CAGTAAATGCACATATTTTACAGAGTGTCCAAGGGTCCCAGGTCTAAACCCCACACAAAACAGGGTCATAGTTTTAGGCAGCAAATGGGATAGTGCCAGGAAGGTGGAGACGGTAAAGTCATAATCCCATCATGAGAATGGGGCAGAACCACTGAGCCCTAAATAAATGAAGCACATCAGGAAAATAGATGAAGCTGCCCACACAACCATTCTGTTTTCTAAAGCCAGACAATCTACCATTGCAGTGATTGTATTTAATCCTTTATCCCTCTGTTTAAATATTCTCCTGTCCTGGAAATCATTCTGTGTTTGTTTCCTATATGGTTTTAAGCAATGGTTCTACCCCCACAGTATGCTAAGTGCCAGAATAAATATTTATGCCACTGGAGATCATGATAATATAGTGGTCTACACTTACGCACACTTCATGTTCTAGCATGGATGATCAAAGTAAAAGTACAATTTCAAGTTGGAAGCCATGGTTTCCTGTTTCATCTAGCTTATTCTGTACAAAGGTATGTTGTGTATGAATAGATTTGCTTCTTTGTAGGTTGAATCTGAGAAGAAAGTAAGTGATTCTTCTGTTTCTTACCATGTATATTGGCATGTTATTATGCACTTAGAAATTAATGTGTTCTTTTTGAGTGAACAGCACTGCTATTCTTTAAAATATAGCATATGTATGATAGAGGTTTGGAATGGAAGGCAGTGGTGGTGATTTAAAGGCTCTCAACATATAAGTGTTTCCATAAGCTAGCTATTCATTATGATTTCAGGTTTGTTGAGACTACCAGTAAGGCAAGAGGATCTATATTATTAGTGAGAATGGTTTAGTCTTCCTAGAGGTAGAATATATCTCTAGACTATTGAAAGTTTTGAAATCATCATAAAAATAAGTTACCTGTGTTCAATAATAATTTTCTGAAGTAATATTAATGACTACAGCCCTAAAAAAAGGAATTCAAAAAGTCTTCTCATGGAAAATTGTCAAATCAAATCTGTTCATATGTATTTTTTTTTAGGTGGAAGTGAATCCTCCTGGGATAAGGATAAGATGCAGTCTCCTCTTGCTGCTCCTGGACCCCAACATGGAATTGCTCATGCAGCCCTAGCTGGCCAGCCAGGCCTTGGGGGTGTTCCTACCCTCAATCCACTGCAGCAGAACCACCTGCTAACCAACAGTATGTATACTGTCCTCCAAAAACTGAGTGTGTTGAGAAAAATCCCATCTAAGACATACTAGACACCTTGGTCTGGCAGGGCTTACTCTATTTGTTCTCACTGAGTTTTAACAATTTGAAATCAGAAGGAAAGATTAAAAGGGACTCATTTGAAAGTGTTCAATTCATAGACTAGAGGTAAATGGGAGGCTATGTAGCAGAGTAGTTAAGAATGTTGGCTAGAGTCACAAAAAGGTGTGTTTGAATTCCACATCATTTGAATTCTACATCACTGTTTTACTTTGGAGAAGCCACCTGACTTTCCCAAGTCTCAGTTTTCACAACTACAAAGTACAGATAAAAATAAACCCACTTGGAGTTATTGTGAGGGCTAAGAATAGTAAAGAAAATGCTGTCAATGGTGAATTGCATTTATAGTAAGTACTATATGAATTATAAGTATTATTATTACTTAGCAATCACACTACACCTAATGTATAACAATTAAGGTTTAGATGATGTTTTTAGAAATTTTAAAGACTCAGAAATCTTCCTGTATTAATGCAGGTATTGTATATATTACTTGGATAAAATCTTACCTTTCATATAAACAGGAAATCCAGGAGAGAGTTTCATTACTCCTTTCCCTCAGACTATCATTCTTCCATTAAACTCTAGGATTAAGGCAACAGAGAAATTATAAGATATTTTAATATGATGGCACACATCTTAGTGAAATTCACCAGTTATTTAGCATATAAAAATAATGTACGAAATCTTACTTTAAAGATGTTATAATCTAAAGGATAAAAGGTCAAATACAAAATAAAATGTTAAGCAAAGGCAAATAAAATGAACGACAGAAAATTTATAAATATTACATTAAGGTGTACACAGCCACAATTTAAATGTATAAACATATACTATTTATCAAATTAAATAACACATGATCAAAAATTTATAAATATTACATAAAGGTGTACACAGCCACAATTTAAATGTATAAACATATACTATTTATCAAATTAAATAACACATGATCACAAAGTTCTGATAAGGCAATCAGTTCATACTTCTCACTAAACAAATAATAAAAGCCCTTCACAAAACCTGTTTAAGGAAATGTTTTCTGTTTTTCTTTGCTATGGCTTCAATATCTTGTGTTATTTTTGATCGATAACTTCTGCAAATGTGAGCCTCATCTC
>NW_012148141.1:417483-418583 GCF_000956105.1 Propithecus coquereli | reverse complement strand
TTCTCTCTAGCTTTCTCATTGGGAAGGTTGAGATTAAATTAATTAACTACAGTATTAACGTAGTAACAGTTTATTGCCATACTATTTATTGTCAGATACTGTTCATTGGCATCACTTTAGTTTTCTTGAATATTGTGCTAAAATAGTGATAAGTGGTTGATATGGAAAAGTTCAAATCATTATTCAATTCTTGAGTATATGCTGCATTTTCTACATTGACTTTATATATTTAGGAATGTATTATATTAGATTTATACTTAATATGAAATTTCATGAAGTAAAGATTTAATGAGGTTCTCTATTTTCCCAAACCCAGTGCCTACGTGGCCTCTTAGACATGCCTTGTTGAAAATGTTACCCAGTTTCTCTCCTCTTTAGTGAAGAAATTTCATTGCAAAGCTAGTATGGTCTGGTTCAGTGAAAGGTATGTAGCTGAATTATGTTTCCTTAAAATTCATATGTTGAAGCTCTAACCTCTAGTTACTTGAGAATGTGATTGTATTTGGAGATAGATCCTTTATGGGGGAGATTAAGTTAAAATGAGGCTTGGGGGGGTCCTAATCCAATCTGATTTGGAGTCCTTATAAGAAGAGGAAATTTGAATACAAAAGAGACACCAAGGGTGAACTGGCACAGAGAAAAGATCATGTAAGGACACAGGGAAAAAGCAGCCATCTGCAAACCAAGGAGAGGCCTCAGGGGAAATCAGACCTGCCAAAACCTTGATCTTAGACTTCTGACCTCCAGAACTGTGAGACAATAAATTTTTGTTAAGCTTTCTTGTCTGTGGTATTCTGTTATGGCAGCCCTAGCTAAGCAATGTATTTAGAGATAGACAGACAGGCAGATAGATTGTAAAAAGAAGATGGATATCCAAGCCTTCCACCTAGTAGTTTTATAAAAAAGGCTGACGGTAGATTAGATTACTACTACTACCACTACTACTACTACTACTACTACTAATAATAATAATTAGGTCATTAAATATGAAACGTCCGATTTCAAATCGAAAGTGTAGTTTATTATCTCTCAAACAAGAAGCAGTACAATTAATGAAAGTATGCACCTTAAGATATTGACGCAGTTTTGCCATCTTAATG
>NW_012148141.1:413402-416438 GCF_000956105.1 Propithecus coquereli | reverse complement strand
TCCAGGTTTCAGCTCATCATTATCCATCTTGGTCTCAGGTTGCCCATGTGGCTCATTTTCAAGATTAAAATCACCAGAATGGAACTTCTTAAACCATTGATGTACTGTGAATTCATTAGCCACATCCTTCCCAAACACTTTGCTGATATCTTGAGCAGTCTGTGCAGCATTGGTTCCACAACAGAACTCAAATTTGAAAATAACATGAATTTTAGACTTATCCATAGTTTCACAAAAATTGCCCTAAAAAATTTGAAAGATAATCATAAGCTAAACCATGCATTTGTAAGAATGAGGCTATACATTCATAATATAAATAAAACAAGAAGTGTCAAAGTAAAATGTCAGAGATATCAACTGTCAAACTTAGTTCTTAAGGAAATTGGACATTTCATACTTAATAACCTAATACTTTGTTAGCTTTAAGGATAGTGGGTGTTATTGTATCTTCACAAAGGAGCATAGTACAATATAATATTTGGGGCCACCAAAATTCCAGATTGAGTCATAAGTCAATTTTTATACATTTAAAAATGGTAAGAGTTTTAGGTCAAGGGAAAAAAATGTGTTAAGAGAATTAATGCCTCCTAATCCAAATATCAAGAATGTTCTACACTCATCAGCCACTTGTTTCATATACAATTACCCTTAGAGTGCAGGATAGTATCTTATATCCATACTCAGTGAAGATTGGAACAGCTGGAAACTACCTTCATTCTACCATTCACCCAGTAGTCAACAAAGGTGAAAGTTGTGAGAAAAAGTTCATCCAAAGCACACAAAACTTTGGAATCCTTTAATGAGGTTTTAACAACATTTCTGTTCAAGTTTAGTTGGAATATATGATGTATAAAACATTAGATTTATGCCAAATACGCTATTTAATATTGACTGTACACTAAAAGTTTTTCAATTTATAATTATTAATATAGTCTCATCTCTAGTATTGCTATATGCTGTTGCTGTGATAGTGCAATAACATTAATATTATACAATTTTGTGTCTTCTAAATGCATCTTTCTTTGTCAATTTTTTGCTCATCATTTTACAAATTACTGTTCTGTAATGGTGAAGTAATTCATATATTGAATATAGTGCTGAAATGATGGGCTGGTTCCCTTTTTCCTTAACAATTGATCTTTCAAATTTTTGCGTCTTCTGGTATTAATCATGTTTATTGGCCCAATGTTATTATAAAGAATTTTCAGTGTTGCAATGTGTTTGCTTCCATTGTTTGTTAAGATATTCCCTTCCCCCCACCATCCCTCTTCATTACAGCATAACAATGTCTTATTGATTTTAATTGGAATTTCAAATTTGTAAATGCTAAATTATGTCAATGCACCAAGCAATAAATTACCCCCTGCTCTTAGGCAGTGACTGTACAACTACAAATATCTGGATGAAAAGAGAGAACAATTGATGTAATCATAGGAGTGTTATATGTTCTCAACGAACATACCAAACCTCAACATGATAAAGAGACTGATTTCTGGTCCATTAAGCCAGTCTATCAAATTCAACCAAATTTCCTACCTTCTAAATTTTCATGCATCTTAACTGAATGACATATAGCAGGAGCTGAACAGTTAATTACTTATTTCTTCCCATTTGATTGGAAAAACTTTGTCCACATAGGCAGGGCCAGATACCCCTCAATGTTTACATATACCACTGGAGAATCTGGTATTTACTTGTCTCAACTCACTTAGTTGGAGACTGGTCAATACTCCCATGTTTGGATTTGTGATTAACTTAGCCATAGAGGAGCTTGAAAGAGTCCTGAAGAGGAGGTAGATTCTCAGACCTGGAGTAAGAGTGGATGAGTGGGTACAAAGGTTTAAAAATCCTCTCAGAGATTCTAGAAGGTAATTTACTTAAATAAAATTGAAATCTTGAAGGGAATACCAATGGGGCCTGAAAAATTTTCCCTAAAATATCTCCAACTCTGAAAACAGTTTTTTTTTTTTTTCTGCAAATGTGGTGTTTGAAAGTAAAAGTATAAAACTGTTTATCCCCTTTAACCTAGAGATCCCCCTCTGGGAATTAACTGATTCTAAGGAAATAATGCAAATTAATGTTTTTGTTATAATGTAATTTATAATAGTGACGAATTTAAAACAAACATAAAATCAAATATTTAATAAATTTAGTACATTAACTCAGACTACTATGCAGCTATTATGCTTTTTAAATATTATACCTGAAACAACATGACAGAGTGTTTACAATGTAAAAATGGGTATCCATATGAACAAAGCCTGGGAGGAAACTCAGAGAAGTGAAAATAATTCAAATATTGAATATTGGGAATATGAATATGTTGATTTTTCTACCTTTTTTTTTTAAAAAAAAACAGTAAATGCACATATTTTACAGAGTGTCCAAGGGTCCCAGGTCTAAACCCCACACAAAACAGGGTCATAGTTTTAGGCAGCAAATGGGATAGTGCCAGGAAGGTGGAGACGGTAAAGTCATAATCCCATCATGAGAATGGGGCAGAACCACTGAGCCCTAAATAAATGAAGCACATCAGGAAAATAGATGAAGCTGCCCACACAACCATTCTGTTTTCTAAAGCCAGACAATCTACCATTGCAGTGATTGTATTTAATCCTTTATCCCTCTGTTTAAATATTCTCCTGTCCTGGAAATCATTCTGTGTTTGTTTCCTATATGGTTTTAAGCAATGGTTCTACCCCCACAGTATGCTAAGTGCCAGAATAAATATTTATGCCACTGGAGATCATGATAATATAGTGGTCTACACTTACGCACACTTCATGTTCTAGCATGGATGATCAAAGTAAAAGTACAATTTCAAGTTGGAAGCCATGGTTTCCTGTTTCATCTAGCTTATTCTGTACAAAGGTATGTTGTGTATGAATAGATTTGCTTCTTTGTAGGTTGAATCTGAGAAGAAAGTAAGTGATTCTTCTGTTTCTTACCATGTATATTGGCATGTTATTATGCACTTAGAAATTAATGTGTTCTTTTTGAGTGAACAGCACTGCTATTCTTTAAAATATAGCATAT
>NW_012148141.1:401342-401817 GCF_000956105.1 Propithecus coquereli | reverse complement strand
CAATTGCAAAGATATGGAAACAACCCAAGTGCCCATCAATACATGAGTGGATTAATAAAATGTGGTATATGTATACCATGGAGTACTATTCAACTACAAACACATGGTGAACTAGTACTTCTTATATTATTCTTGATAGAGCTTGAGCCCATTCTTCAAAATGAAGGATCACAAGAATGCAAAAACAAGCACCACATGTACATGCCATCAAAATGGTACTAACTGATCAACACTAAGGTGCTCACATGGAAATAATATTCATTGGGTGCCAGTCAGGTGGCGGGGTTGGGAGTGGGTAAACTCAAAACCCATGGATGCAAAGTCCACCGTATGGGGGAAGGGCCTGCTTGTAGCCCTGGCTTGGATGAAACAATGTCATTATATATAACCAAAATGTATGTTGTACCCCAATAATATTCTGAAATAAAAAAATAAAGAAAGGAAGACAACAAAATTGTGGAGGATGAGGAAAAAA
>NW_012148141.1:398784-401292 GCF_000956105.1 Propithecus coquereli | reverse complement strand
CACAAAAATTAGCTCAAAATGAGTCATGGACCTAAATGTAAATTGCAAACTCTAAATCTATTAGAAGATAACATCAAAGGAAATCTAGGTGATCTTAGGTTGACAATGAGTTTTTAGATACATACCAAAAGCATGATCCTTAAAAAAATTTATAAGTTGGACTTTATTAAAGTTAGCTGCTCTATGAAACACACTGTTGAGAGAATGAAAAGACAAACCAATGAGTGGGAGAAAATCTTTGCAAAACATATATATGATAAGGGGCTGATGGAATATTTGTAAAGAACTCTTAAAACGCAACAATAAGAAATAAACAACCCAGTTAAAAAAATGGCCAAAAGACCTGAACAGACACCTCATCAAAGAAGATATATATAGATGGCAAATAAACATATGAAAACGTGTGCAACATCATATGTCATTGGGAATTGCAAATTTAAACAACGAGATACCCCTGTGATACGTAAAATCCAAAACTGTCGACATCCATTGCTGAGAACGATTTGGGGCAACAGGAACTTTGAATTCATTGCCAGTGGGAATGCAAAATGGTATAGCCACTTTGGAAGACATTTTGGCCATTTCTTCCAAAGCTAAACATGGTCTTCCCTGTTTATCCAAATGAATTGGAAACTTATATCCACACAAAAACCTACATACCAAAGTTTATAGCAACTTTATTCCTAATTGCTAAAACTTAGAAGCAACCAAGGTATCCTCCAATGGGTGAATGATTAAACCAACTGAAGTACATTCATACCATGGAACAGTTTTTAGCAATAAATACAAATGAGCTATCAACCTTGAAAAGATTTGGATGAACCTTAAGTGCAAATTGCTAAGTAAATAAAGCCCATCTGAAGAGGATAAATAGGGTATGGTTCCAACTATATGTCATTCAGGAAAATGCAAATCTATAGAGACAGTAAAAATATCAGAGGTTAGGGAGGAGGGAGAGATGAACAGACAGAGCACAGAGGATTTTTACCATAGTTCAACTACTCTGTTTGATAATATAATGGTGGATACATAATATTATGCATTTCTGAAAACCCATAGAAGTGTAAAACACAAAAATAAACTCTACTATGAACTGTGGACTTTATTTAATAATAAGATATCAATATGGATTTGCCAATTATAATAATATGCCATATTAATGCAGGATTTAATAAGAGGGGCAATGAGTGCTGGCAGAATGGAGGTAAAAGGAAATTCTCCATAATTTCTGCTCAGTTTTTTTGTGAACATAAAACTGCTCTAAAAATAGTCTACTATTTTTTTTTTAAAAAAAAGAAGGAAACTTTTACCATAGGCAAATAAATTGGGTTAGAGGGGTATATTCCAGAGGCATCAACATGAGTGAAGGCTAAGGTAAATTAAAACTGTAGAGAACTGCATATAGTTCAGTGGAGCATACATAGAGGAACATAATGAAATATCAAAACTAGAAAGGTAATTTCTGATGAAATAAAATAATTTGCATTTTATTCTAGAAGCAGTAAATAATCACTGGAAGTCTTAAAATTGGAGCGGGAAGACAAACGAAAAGCCCCAGAAAGACCAATCAGGAAGACAGAGTGCTGGTGTGAGGTGACTGATGCCTGGCAGTCACTGTAGAAATGGGAAGATATTATAGAGGTCAACATGACTGGGAAAGCAAATCAATGTGGGATTTAGGGGAAGAATTAGAGGATTACTGAAGTTTGTACCCTTCGTGGCTAGGAGGAGGTGATACTGTGCACTTATGTAAAAAAGTATAGGAGTTGCTGGAATACCAGGATACATTAGAAATGATGCTTATAGTAGCTTGTATGATGTCCTTGAGGTTGACAGGAAAGAGATGATCCATTTTGGTGATTTTTAGAACAGCACTTGTCTTCATTACCATACAATTAAGGCTGTGGATATATTTGGCATGTGACTAAGTGAGCCAGATTGCTGGAGTGTTGTGTACTATTGTTGACTTTTAATTTAATGTTTTCAGCTTTGGGAAAAGGTTCACTTACATAATTCAGTATTTGCATATACTTTGCATGTGGAACTCAGGTGGGGTCACCATTAAACTGTCCTGTAATGTAAATATTAACTTAGAATCCAAGGCATTATAGTCAATTGATGGTTAGTTATTGCAGGTCATGACCTGAAAGTGTGACTTTTAAGTCCTTCCTTGTCATGTGAAATGTTCGATGAATTATATTTTTAAACTTTCAACTGGCTGTTAAATTCTTTTAGTAGTTTGCATTTACTTTGCATGTCAATTGGAGTTTAAGTATGCATATTTCTTGATATGGCCAGATGGTGTCTGGATGATGCTGAAAATAGTTGGAGAATGAGGAAAAATTGTTACACTGTTAAGGGATGTGTAAATTAAACAAGCATTTGAAAAGTAAAGGGAGGCATTGATGGCCACTTTTCATTTACAGTTTGATCAATTTGCCACTGAAGCATTGTGTTCACAAAGAAGGACTGAAGTCTATAATTATCTTGAGTTTGTGGTAAATGAGA
>NW_012148141.1:397509-398734 GCF_000956105.1 Propithecus coquereli | reverse complement strand
GAGACTTGAATTACCAAAATACCAGAGAAAGACAGCACAAGAAAGAGAGATTACAGACCAATATCTTTCATGAACACAATATAAAAATCCTTAACAGCATATTAACAAATTGAAGACAACAATGTATAAATAGAATTTCACCCTATGACCAAATGTGATTTATTCCAGGTATGTAAGGCTCATTCAACATTCTAAAATCAGTTAATGTAATCTGTCACATCAGTAGCCTAAAGAATAAAAATCATATGATCCTAACAGTAGATGCTGGAAAAACATCTGACAAAATATAATATTAATTCATAATAAAAACTTTTAGAAAATAGGAATAGAGAGAATCTGCTTTAACTTGAAAAAGATCATCTGCAAAATCCTACTGCTAACATGATACTTAATGGTGACAAACTAGATGCTTTTCCTCTAAGATCAGGAATGAGACAAGAGTGTCCCCTCTCACCACTCCTATTCATCATTGTACTGGAGGTCCTATTTAACACAATATGATAAGAAAAGGAAATAAATTTATACAGATTATGAAAAAAGAAATTGTCTTTGTTCAAACATGACATGATTGTGTAAAAAATCCCAAAGATTTCATAAAAAAGTCTTCTAGAACTAATGAGGGATTATATCAAGATTGTAGGATACAAAGTCAGTATGCTAAAATTAATTGATGTCTTATATACCAGCAATGAACAATCACAATTTGAAATTAAAAACACATTATTTACATTAGCAACAAAAATTAAAATACTTAAATATAAACATAACAAATTATGTATAAGATCCACAGAAGTAATACTATAAAACTCTGATAAAAGAAATCAAATAATATCTAAATAAGTGGAGAAATATTCTATTTTATTAGGATATCAGTTCTCAACTTGATCTGCAGATTCAGTGCAATCCCAATCAAAATATAAAGAAGTTATTTTGTGGATATTGACAAACTGATTCTAACATACTAAGCAAAAATCCCAAAATAACCAACACAATATTGAAGAAGAACAAAGTTAGTGGATTGTACTACTTCATGATTTACCATAAAACTATAGTGATAAATACAATGTAGTATTCACAAAGGAGTAGACAAATAGATTAATAGAACAGAATAGAGAGCCTATAAATAGATCTACACAAAGACAATCAATTAATATTTGATGAAGGAGCAAAGACAATTAAATGGAGAGATCATAATTATTTGAACAACTTAACAGTGAAACAATTG
>NW_012148141.1:385846-386094 GCF_000956105.1 Propithecus coquereli | reverse complement strand
AATATTGTTTTATTGTTAACTTATTAAAGCAATATAATTTTGTTTATTGCTGGTTAGTCTGTTTCATGTGCAACCTTTTTTTTTTTTTTTTTTTTTGAGAGACAGGATCTTGCTCTGTCACCCAGGCTAGAGTTCAGTGGCACAATCATAGCTGCTTGCCACGGCCTTAGACTTCTGGACTCGAGAGATCCTCCTGCTTCAGCCTCCTGAGTAGCTGCGACTACAAGCATGCACCAATGTGCCTGGCT
>NW_012148141.1:369957-382776 GCF_000956105.1 Propithecus coquereli | reverse complement strand
GCTCTTATTTTTTAAATGCAATGATGTTTGGCTTAAAGATTTTTGTTGGTTTTTATGGGAAAAAAGATTTCATCTTATAAATATTTTGGGAGTGAAAGCAAGAACAAAGCATATTTATAATTAAAAGGTATTATATGTAGCTCAAATGTTTGTGCCCCCATAATACTCTGAAATAAAAAAAGTGTGGATATAGGAGGATTTTAAAAATTATTAAACAGTATAAAATACCATATGTACTATTAATGGCCCAAAAAGGGAAGGATAATATAATAAAATTTGATTTAAATAAAAGCCAACAAAAATGAATTTAGATGCTTTTTTACAAACTATTTTATAGACTCATAGTGTAACAAATTTAACATGCATTGTCTCTTTTAGGGCTGGATCTGCCATTTATGATGATGCCTCATCCCCTGCTTCCAGTCAGCTTACCTCCTGCATCAGTTGCCATGGCAATGAATCAGATGAACCATCTCAATACTATTGCCAATATGGCTGCTGCAGCCCAGATTCACAGTCCTCTCTCCAGAGCTGGTACTTCTGTTATAAAGGTAAGAATCATGATTTGGAAGAGGACAAATATGTTAATTACATGCAAATTTTGAAAAATATTAGCAATCCCACTGGATGTTCACTAGTAACACACAGCTCATCGATTCAATTGGTTAACATACAGTATTGATGAGTTTAGTTTCTGACTAGGCCTGCCAGGTTTTTTTTTGGTTGTTGTTGTTTGTTTTCATTCCGTGGCCACAGATCTCACTTTTAATTCTACCTTCTTGTCTTGCAATTGTGCGCCCAATGTAGAAGCCATGGGCAGACTAATCAGAGACTAGAAGAGTGTGCAAAAACCATTCCCATTGTTGGGGTGAAACAAAGTAAACACTGTGCATCCTTTTGGATTTTGAGAGACAACTGCGAGGTATAATATAACATGTAGGACTTATAGTCAGACAGATTTAGGTTCCGATTCTGATTTGCCTCTTAGTTGAATAACCTCGGGTACAATGGTTAACCTGCCTGAATGTGCTTCCTCAACTGTAAAATAAAAGTCATAGTTAATAAATCTACCCTACTTATTTCATTGGCTGTCTGTAGACAATGTAAAATATATGTTAAAACCTGTGAAACATTAAACAAATATTTATGATAATTTATTGCATTATCGTTATCATTATTAGAATACTATTTTTTCAAAAATTTATAGCTATTGGGTAATGAAACACAAAGGATATTTTATAATTCCTCATTCTGTTTCCTATTAGTTTGGCACATAGCCTCTTTCCCCTATTTCCAAGTATCACACGAACTAGGCTTTTGAGTTTGTTTTTGTGTTTGTGAGGGGGTGATATAAAGGTATGTAGGATCCTAAGACTATAGTTAATCACAGCAACCCATATATTTTATTCCTTCATTTATTTAAAAAGATATTATATCCTTGATATATACATGTTAGTATACTAGTCATTATGGGAAATTTATAAATAAGACATACTCCCTTACTTCCAGGAGCTCACAAACTCAAATGTGAGACAAACAAGTACCCATTTAACTTATACTAACAGGGAAGTGATGAATAACATAAGAGAACCACCAAGTGTTAACAGGAATTTAGAGGAAGGAGAGATCACACCTAGCTTGGAGAAGTGAGGTGGCAAGGATCAGGAAATGCATTACAGTTGATGGATTTGAATGGAGTCTTGAAATATTGATATGATTGTAATACATAGGCATGAGAGTAAGAGAAGTGAAGGCAGAGGAAATGTGACATTCTGGACATTTTTGTTTCATTTTAAAATTAGATTCCAGCTTGAGGGTCTTCTAAAACATTGAAGAAAGTTTAAAACATAACCTTTGTAGGAAAGTAAAAGAAAAATTGATCATTTTTGTAGAGCCCCATATATATTTCTATCACCAAATAGAAGTGTGCTTCCTGTAAAGATTACGGTTGTTAAAGGGTTAGACTGTCCTAAGTAATCAGAGCCCTGTTGTTTGAATATTTGACTAGAGTGTAAACGGGGAGTTAGAGTTTCTTTGAGAACAAAATTGCCAATCAAAGATGGAATAAATTGCCTATGATTTTGCAACAGGATGGCGACTGAAAAAATATGACCCCCACATACAAATTGAGAAATCCTATTAAAAAATAAAGCCAGGTGTGATTCTGTATACCAGTAGTCCCAGCTAATTGGGAGGCTGAGGCAGGAGGATTGCTTGAGCCCAGGAGTTCAAGGCATCCTGTGCAACACAGGGAGACCTTCTGTCTAACATACAAACAAAAGTACACTTCAAGGTAATGATATTGTCATACTTGCTTTGGAATGATGGAAGAATACTTTTAATAGAGGCATGCTTATGACTCTTCAAAAGCACTCTGGTTAGTTTTCATAAGGACCAGACTGAATTAGCTAAATTTTTTTTGAATGTTTGGGACTTTGAGTAGTTTTGTGAAGAATTTGAGCCACTTGGGAATAGAGTTCATGACTACCATTTGATCATTGGTGGTGATGATTATAGTAGTGGAAAGGAAAGGATCATTATCTTCTCCTTAATCCCAATATTGTTTTATTGTTAACTTATTAAAGCAATATAATTTTGTTTATTGCTGGTTAGTCTGTTTCATGTGCAACCTTTTTTTTTTTTTTTTTTTTTGAGAGACAGGATCTTGCTCTGTCACCCAGGCTAGAGTTCAGTGGCACAATCATAGCTGCTTGCCACGGCCTTAGACTTCTGGACTCGAGAGATCCTCCTGCTTCAGCCTCCTGAGTAGCTGCGACTACAAGCATGCACCAATGTGCCTGGCTAATTTTTAAAGTTTTCTGTAGAGCCAGGGTCTCGCTATGTTGCCCAAGCTGGTCTCAAACTCCTGACCTCAAGTGATCCTCCTGTCTTGGCCTCCCAAATGCTGGGATTACCTGTGTGAGCATATGCAACCTTTTTAAAAAGAAAGTTGGAACTATCACAAACATACAATTTTACATCATTTTTTAAAAGTTGACATTAGATAGATCACATGCCTATTTAAGTCTTGTCAAATACACAGAAATCATTTTATGCTGAATAGAAACTATATCTACTTTCCTATAGTTACTTTGACTAACGAAAATTGAGAAAGATATTTAATTCAAATGCCCTTTGATAAAATTTCTCTACAAATCTATTGAAAGTACATTTCCATTGGAAGATGATAGGGAATTGAAGAAAAAAAATATAAAAAGAGTTGATTTCAGTGAATAGTGAGAGGCTTTTAATAAAATTGTCAAGTTTTGTTAGTTTTGGCAAAAGTGCTATTGTATAGTAGTAAAATATTAGTTTTAAAATAATAATTCATAGGAAATACCATAATAAAAATCCTCTAAGTAATTGACAAATGAGTGTTTATGTATATCAAAGTTTCACTCTCCTTTTAAGAACAGTTATCATATAATACCAGTCATGATATCCAATTATAAAGATATAAATTTCATACCTATGTTAATCTATATTTCAACAGAATTTGCTTCAGTGTAATTCTTGGTGAAGCATAGTTTCAAGGTTCAATCTATTAGACTCTTACAGGCATTGAGTAGACCTATGTATTGAGAATTCATATAATTCTACTTGGGGGATAGAGGAATTATTCAAACAAAAACACATTTGTACTATTTACATTTATAAGTTTTCAAGTCCTATCAATTTGACATTATAAAAGAGATATTTAAATTAGTATCATTCATTATGTTACTTCAATATCTGATTTAAAGTCATGAAATCTTTTATATAATTTTTACCATTTAGAGGTATACTGTCCTTTCAAAATATACATTATCAGAAAATTTAACATTTAATGTTTAGAAATAAATGTCTTAACTATGAAATTTGATTCTTTCTCACAAATCCACTTTAAATTAGAGGAAGTCACAATAGCCCGATGCACAAAACCCTCTTTGCTGTGCATAGTATAATGAATTTAAAACACAGCTGCAAAAAAACAATATTAAAAAGTTTGGTAGATACAGTAAGAGGCTAGGACACATTACAGAAAGAGCCCCAAATATGTGCTTAGTTATGTAAAACTTATGCAAATCCACAAAAAGAACTATTAGATTTACTGATATATTTAAATTATTCCTGTTGCTTGCCTATCTTTTTTTACTCTCAGGTAAAAGTTACCCTTTTGGCTATATCAATTGAAAAATTCCCTGGATTAAAAAAAAGGCTATGATATTGAAACAAGTTTTCAGAGTGCTTTTAAACACCTACCATTGTTCTTTAGCATGGTTTCTGTTAATCTGCTGCATGTGCTGATGATTGTCACTGATGATCATGATACTCTGATCACAGTTTCCATTGGAAACTGACTGGTCCTTTAGTATGTGCTTTGAATGTTAGAATTACGTGATACACAGAGGAAGGATATCAAGTTAGTGAATGACTGGCTATACAAACCATACTTATTTCTAGCATTTAGCATTTCTAATCAAAGGGCCTAGGAGCAGCTATTTTATTAATAATCCTTTTGCATTTCAATTTTCCCTTTTTTGAAATGAATCTTTCTTTATGCTTTGATTCTATGTTTACATATAGAATTTATGTTCACCTTATAGATAGAGTCTATATCTGAAAACTGGTGAGACTAAACTATAAGTCATGTTAACTCTTCATTTTAATTCAGGCCACACAATTTGGCTTTTATTTAGCAAATTCGTTTGTTAACAACTAATTGAATCAGAAGAAGCTTCTGGCATCTGGTTTAAAAATTTTGTTGGTCTATCCATAGTTTTTGTTTTCCATTTATTGAGTTCTTGTTATAAGTCAAGTAGGTGTCGAGGTTTACAATTTAATAAGGGAGAGACAAATAATAAACAGAATAACTATATAATTCTTTCTTAAAATTTAGATAGACAAAATGAACTCATATGTACTATTTTGAAAACATAGTACAGAGTTTGCTTTTATGCCCCGTGAGTCCTGGGTTCCTGAGTCATATAACATGAAGGGTAAGTATATATAATAATTTAAATTTTTCCACCTCCTCTATGCTTAAAATTTTACTAGTAGATAATTCTTTGTTGTTCTATATTTGTCTCTCATTTCTTAGGTTGTTTAAAAGGAAAGTTATGGGATGGATACAGCTGTGATTGTGTACATATTCACAGAATATATGTATTTTTATAATGTGGCAGTCTAGTTGTGTTTGAGTGCTCATAGACTCAAATAAACACAGAACCTGGTGTACTTGTTAATGAACTTAATATTTGCTTAGTCAGATAATGTTTAACATTATAATGAAACAGAAACCTCAGATTCCTATAATGGACTTAGATATTCAGTGTTTTAGATTTTATATTTGAGCCAACATCCAGTGATATGCCTATAAACCAGCTCTCCAAAAATAAGGAAAGTCAAAATAAAAAAGAAAACCCCTGAGTTATAGTATTTGCCAATTTCCTTGACATAAATATTTCCACTATGTCTGATTTTAAGTTACCAACAGTTTAACAGCTGGCTCACTACATTAATGAATATTTAACAATTGGCTGTGGTTTGAATAGACTCTAAGACTACATTCTCCATTTAGAGTATTACACCAAATATGAAATTTTTATTAAATCAAACTCTGCATGCCAATCTTCCCTTATATCCATTAAATACAAAACAAACAACACAAACTTTTTCAACCAGTTTACCTATAAATTTATATTCCTTCAGAAAAGCACAAGTTAACTAAAAGTTTGAGAAATCCCTATAAAAGTGAATGAATAAGTAGTGTGTTTTCCAATTTAAATTATACCACTTTAACACAGAATGATACAAAATTGGAAGGTACTTGAGCATAGTTGCATTTGGTCCATTTTCTTTTATCAGTAAGTTAATATTTCTATCCCAGTGTGAAAAAAGTTTGCTGATTAGAGGTGCTGATGCCTGCAAATGTCCTTAAAGAGTGAAAGCTACCACAAGGGAGACTAGACTTGGCTGGTGTAGTCACATCAACAGCTGTGGCCTTTTTTTTTTTTTTCTTTTCACACATAGGAGAGAAAACAATATGCTTTAAGGTCTCAGGGTGATATGTCTTTTAGAAGCTTAGAGGTCTAAGAAAATACATATTTCTTAGAGTTTGATAGATTTTCTCATCTCCATGGATTTAAACAATTAAAAATGAATCTTAGATGCATAGAGCATATCTACTACAGCAACACTGCTCAGAATGGTAGCTATCAGCCACGTGTGGCTATTTCAATTTAAATTAATTAAATCAAATTAAAATGCCAGTTCCTCAGTTGCAATTAATCATGTTTCAAGTGCTCAGTAGACATGTGCTACTTGTGGTTACTATATTATACAGCACAAAAATAGAAAATTTCCATCATTACAGAAAGTTCTATTGGACAGTACTACATACATTAAGTAGGGTGGATGAAAGGTCCAGAGCCATCAGTCATCTTAGAGATAAAAAGGGTGATAAAGGTTAAAAACTTAGCAAATGTATTTCAGTTAGCCTTGCAGTTACCCAGAAAAGATAGCTATTGCTCACTATTACCTTACCGTGTTATTATTATCATCATTTTCTGTTAGAAAACAGAGGCAGAATACAGAATACACTGATTTAGCAAATGTTTAATGTGTGCAAAGGACTGTTTTACATAACTTTGTTAAAAGCACAAAAATGAAACAGACATAGGCCCCACCCTCTAAAGGATTTATAGAATTATATATCATTTCTGGCTAGGGCCATGATAACTAGTTAACCAAGTAAGATGCATGTAGAAGAAGGTTTCATCGGAGGCAGTATGATATAATGGCTGTCTGCCTGGATTTGAATCCTGGTTTCACCATTCATTGTTATGTGACCTTAGGCAAATTAATTAACCTACATGTGCCTCAGCTTGCCTTATCTCCCAATAACACGGGGTTGATAATTGTACCTATCTCATAGCATTAACGTAAGTCTAAATGAGATAAAGCATGTTAACACATTTAGAGCAATGTTTGGCACTTAGTAAGCACAGAGTGTATGTTAGCTAATATTATTTTATGTATGTTTTAGACTCAAGAATCCCTATAGAAATAGTAATAAGTAGAAATCAATATCATAGCCAAAAGCTACTATGAGATAATAGTAGCTTCCTTTATGTAGGTTTTTCTGTGTATTCTCTTATCAGTACCAGGACCAAGAGTATCCCACCATGAGATTCACCTACAGGTATTGGCCCCTCTTTCCAGAAAGCATTCATTCGCCTATAGTGGCTGCCTTGATCTCAGTGCCCCAAAGGAAGGATTAGGAGCCTGGTGGGGGCTGGAGAAGGGTGCCCATTCTAATATCAAAGTTGATATGATTTGTACTTTCTATTAAGTAACCTTTGAATGTTTACATGTGGATTATGTAGTCTTTAGTTTGAACTATGGGCATCTACATGCCATATGAAAACACCCATAGGCCTTTCTTCCATCCCCAATGAGGCATATTAGGCACTCAATAAATATTTGCTGCATGAATGAATAAAAGCTAAACATTCACTGAATATTAAACTCTGGGGAATGTTTCCAACATGAATCATCATTAGTAATACCAGCTTTAATTCCGAAAGTGGAAAAAATGTTACAAATTGCAAACAAATAGGTGTTACTGTTGCTGTTGTTTTGCCAGGAACTAGTTTATGAATATTGCTACACCAAGCACATACTAGCTTTTAGTTCTGGCTCAGATCCCTTTAGTGTTGGCTCAGCTATTAGCATTTGTAGCTAATAATTAATATAGCTATAACATGAATTGGAAATTGCATTATGATCATTAGGCTTGTGAGACTATTCATCCTTCAGTTATATCACTAAATGTGGCAAAATCATGAGGGCAAAAATACGTGAAATACCTGACTGGTGTGAAAGTCTATTCCCTATGTGACATTTAAATGTCTTATAATACATTTTTTTCTTTATTTGTGGGAAAACTTTGTAATGTCAGTGTGCCATAATTTTCTTTGTTAACAAATTTAAGAAATTTAAGAAGGAAGCTGTTATTTGGCTGTTTACCAATACCATCTGATTAGCTGTGTTATTTGTTTGGCTGAGCAGCTGGCAATTAATGAATTGATAGGAAATGGTCACAAGGCAGTGGCATTAGCATGTGAACATCTGGTATTAAAATTAGTCAACACAGAGAGGGGTTTTGGGGGATAATTCAAATCCACTGAAAAATCACTACTTGTATCTTATTCTTAGTGCTGTATGGAAAGACAAAGCTATTACTATCTTTAGAACATGAGATTAAGATGCATTGAGTGAGAACTGAGGATTGTTTGTGTTTGTTTGGGTGAGTGGGTGGGTGAGTGCAGAGTTCCAAGCTCACAACGTAATTTGGAAACCATGCATTTTTCCACTGAACTATCCATTCTCCCACTTGAGGACATTTATATGCTATGAACAGATAGTATGGCCGATTCCCTTATCTATTAGCCTCTTCCAGAACAAGTTCATCACATTGAAGATGTGAGGGGGACTTTGCTCATACATCACATAGGTCACATATAGGGTGTGCGTATGATATTGGACACTTTCATAGTTACATGTTCCAGCTGCATTCCCTATCTGACATTATTTCGTATGCACAATATAATGTTGCTTCTTCTGAGTCAGGATTGATATTATGCTTTCAAAACCACTGCAGAGTGAAAACACCCCCAATATCTAGAGTATTTTCTCTGAGTAGTAAGTTACTTAACCACTCTTAGAGATAAAATATAAGTGTTATGGATTCATTGTTTAATAGACTAAAGAAATACATACATGACAATAGCTCCTAGCCTGGAATAAGGAGCTTAACAATTACTAAATCGCATTTTTATTTCCTTTTTAACCTCAAGAGCCCTTTTCCCTGTTTTTCTTTTTAAGTTCATGAAAACTCTGCTATAGTCATCTATGTTAACTTTAAATAAAATGATAAATCGGTGATCGTGGAACACAGAATAGTTCTTACATTGGTTCATAAAGATCCATAAAGTGTCATGCTTCTAATAGTATTCAGAGATGGCAAGTTTGAACATTAAATTCTTCCCTAGAATGAGTGGTAAGCCAAGTTAGTAGTGAGAATGAACAAACTTTATTTTGCTGTCCCTGGTTTTATTATTAAAGTCTGTCAAGTTACACTCTGTTCTGTTTCTGCAGAACTCTGGTGATAGTACAGAATGAGCACATCAATTAAATATGAAATATCAAGACAAATACATGAAGAAAATATCTAGCATTCAGAGAAACTTCCAAAAGCTACTCCTCAGCAGTGAAATGCCATTAAATCCTTTAGGAACTCATTAATAGATTAGCATTTGGAAGACTAATTACAGTGAGAGTTGAATTCAAATTAAATAAAAATAAAAAGACAAATTATATACTACATAATTCTATTGAATGCTTGATGAGAATCAATATAATAAAATATTAGAGGCAACAAGTCAACATTGAGGCGGCTGTTATTAAAAGGCAACGAACACACGTGCACATAAATATAACCACACGGTAGAGATATTTAATACACGTATATTAATAATTCATAAATTCTGTATATACTACTATATTTTCAAGGATGAAAGGACTATATTAAGATGAAATAAGTGATCTACATGAAAATGGTCCGAGTTGATACTTTAGTGCCAATAAACTAAATCCTAAACCAAATTGACTGTGTTAAACCTTGTAAAAAACGGAATTTTTAAGCATTGCCCCCACTCTTTATTAAGATTCAAATGTACTTTCAAATGATTTAATATAGTGAGCATGTCTTTTAATGATTTGTGATATATATCAAAAGAAAAGGAAATGGTATGATAGAGGAGGGGTAGTGTGCACTAATAACATTTTCTATAATAACTCTTTTTAGGCATAATCCTTGAACTGTATAAGTACATGTAAGAGTTAATGTTAGAGTTATTATTGAAGATAATTTTACTCATTGCAGGGAGGGATTTGGTCATGTGTTAGAATATATCAATTTTGGAAATATCTCCCCTTTGCGATTTTGAATCTGAAGACACTTCTACAGTGTTTCAGAGGAGCTACAGCTATTTTTGATGGGGTGGGAATGAAAGACATGAAGAGTAACAGGGTTGTAAAAGTCATAAATGCCCCATAAAATGAAGTCATGAATAAGTAAAAATGATTGGGGTTTTAGATTTGTAATTTTCCTTTTTAAATGCCCTTATTGATTTGTTACAAATACTGTTAACCCTGTATTTGGCAAATGGTGAGGACATTATCACTTGTGTTCTCATTTGTAATAAAATTAGATTAACTTGCTGTGAAATTTTATCTAGGCTGAGACACAACAGTAGCCACCTAATGAACCACAGCACATTGCAGTTAAGTAGCTAAATAGATGCATACTGATTACAGGGCTGAAAAATGGGTCTGTTTACTTGCAAAGAATAAATTGTTCATAGAACTATTCATTATTTTAGGAGATATTAAACATTCCAGTTCCACATAGATTTTTTAAAAAAATCCTACCTAATTCTTAACCAGTACAAGACACCTGATTCATCTAACGTGGTTTACATGGTGAAAAAAGTCTGACTTCTGTGCTGTCTTACGAAAATAATAATGAACCTAACCTTGATTGAATTTGGAAAGTGCAAGCCATGAAATCTTACAGCAGAAATATTGCATCTTGCAAAATGTTACTGTCACTCTTAATATTCACTCTCTAAATCATGTTCTCACAGTTAGCTTATTGTTTCACATAACATGCTGTTGAAATATCAAAGGAAGAGTGTAAACTATTTTGAGTTCATATTGTTTTACCACATGTTAATTTTAAACGTGTTGGGGGAATCTCTTATTACAGCAGTGTATTTTTTCTCATTATTCATAGCCTTTTCTATTATTTATGTAGATGTCCT
Organism: Propithecus coquereli; assembly: GCF_000956105.1. Lineage (NCBI taxonomy): Eukaryota > Metazoa > Chordata > Mammalia > Primates > Indriidae > Propithecus > Propithecus coquereli. The sequence goes on along the minus strand of NW_012148141.1, from coordinate 371,908 downwards.
TTCATTTTTTTATTCAGAATGAACTTTCATTTTTTATTAGGCAGAATGTGCAAGACCAAGTATTGTCAGTTGGATTCTCTTGCTTTTCCAAACCATCAACTGTATCAATCACTCAAAATTTTTTCATTTTTATTATGGTAGCATGTATTGCTGTATGTGTGATTCCTGTTTGCCACTACACAGTGATTTTTGTGTCTTCAATTCTGTTTTATCACAGTAACTGCCAAACTTTGTCCCTGTCCATTCTTTCAAAGGTCAATCAGACTTAAATACAGTTCATTGAATTACACATTTTTTAGCAAATTTCCAGTGTTAGAATTCAAAGACAAATACTGAATGCCCTATACTTTATGCACATATTTTGGCACAGAACGAATGAGACACAACTTAAATAAAAGACAAAAATAATTTGACCTCATATAGGAAATTCCTTTTATTGATGTATGTGTGTGCACACATTTAGAGAACTATTTAGAGAACATGTTTTAAAACATTACAGTTTAGGTTGAATTTTACAACTGATTACTAGTGTTTGCAAAAAGTGAAAGGATGTGGTATGAGGATTAAATAGATCTTGCTGTCCATCCCCATTACCATCTCTCCAAAATATGAGTAGAATTATTGAGGGAAAAAAATCTTGATACCTTTCTTCTCTTTTGCTTGTGCATTTCTTTTGATTTTGCCTTGCATACATTGTGTGACAACTAGATATTTTCCTGCATACTAAATATAAATGAAATGTATCAGTTTACTACTCTGTTTTAAAACAATGTTTTTAAGGGACAACATCTATAAAGTCCTTAAAATGTAATATAAATTAAAAATTATCAGTATTTAATTAGCATATACTACTATAGCTAATAAAAATATACTATTCATTTCAGTAAAGCTATTAAATGCTAATAAAATGTTATATAATAATGTAAAACACCATTTAAAAATGAATATATTACATCGATTACTATATTAGTGTTCTATTGCTGTTATAACAAATTACCACAAATTTCACGGCTTAAAACAATTCAAATTTAGTATCTTAGAGTTCTGTGGGTCAGGAGTCAGACATGGATCTCATGGGGCTAAAAGCAAGGTGCGGGCAAGGCTGCATTCCTTTCTGTAGGTTTCTGGGAAGAATCTGTTTCTCTGCATTTTTAAGCTTCTAAAGACCACTCACATTTCTTGGCTCATGGCCCTCTTCCTCCATCTTCAAAGTCATCACTGTTGCATCTCTCTGACCATTTTTCTTCAGTCATAACTCCCTCCGATACTCCTTTTCTGCCTTTGTTTTCCACTTTTAAAAGCTCCTGTATGAGGGCAGGTGGGGATAAAAAAAAAGAACCCTTGTGATCAGATTTGGCCCACCAAGATAATCCAGTATAATCTCCCTATGTCATATTTCTCAGTCTCATATCTCCAAAGTCCCTTTGGCCATGTACAGGCAAGAAATTCATAGGTTTCAGTGATTCAGATGTGGATTAGAGATGACATCTGAAGCCTGCCACAATGGCAGGCATTGAAATATGTTAACTTTTACTAATAAAATAATAACTTTTAACTCTCTAGCTAATACTTTTGCATTAAACAAACACAGGTTTTCTTTGGGTGATCTAAAAATTTTGGGCTTCCCATGCAAAATCAATGTGAAAATGTACAAGCACTTATTTGACAAACTAATTCTTTTAATGTTATGATGATTAGAATACTGATGTGATTACAGGTAATTAGACAGAACATTTAAGAAATTTATTATGGATGAATTAAATATTTTATAGAACATTCTGTCCCAGCATGTCTATCACCCAGTCACATTTATTGCAGATATGCATAAACACTGCAATTTGTTTCTTTTATTGATCAAAATTTTGGGCTTCCCATGCAAAATCAATGTGAAAATGTACAAGCACTTATTTGACAAACTAATTCTTTTAATGTTATGATGATTAGAATACTG
>NW_012148141.1:367201-369137 GCF_000956105.1 Propithecus coquereli | reverse complement strand
TGAGCCTCTACGATGTGCCCCTTTGCCACCTTCTCTTATTTAACCCTCACAGCATCCCACTAATTTTGCAAGAACCAAAAATATGTTTTGGTCCAAAGATATGTATTTAATGCCAGGCATTGTAGATGTGCACACTTTCAGGATAAGTAATAGGTCAACATTTTAAATGTTATGGACTCAACCAACATGAAAAAAAAAATGGTGGACAGATGGCATTTTCTTTTGTGTTTCTTTTTATTTCAGGAGCGGATCCCAAAGAGTCCTTCTCCTGCTCCTTCTCTGGAAGAGGGTCATCGCCCTGGGAGCCAGACCTCTTCTCACCCCAGCAGCAGTGTGTCCAGCTCTCCCTCTCAGATGGATCATCATTCAGAGAGAATGGGTGAGTATCTTTCCTGAAACAAGTAATTGGAAGATACTCTTTCAAAAAATGTGTCATTAGGCAACAGAGACGGGAGGAAAAAGCTGAGCGAATCAACACCTCCTTAATATAAATGGCTTTTTGAAGTGGTCTCAGAAGTCTTACACCACAGACACTGTTCCAGAAATCAGTGGTGACATGGCATGTTGGAGACTTGAATCTAGCCATAGGTCTGGAACTAACTAGCTAAGATATCTTGGATATGTCACTTAATGACCATAGGTTTCTTTACCTATTATATGGAAATAGTTACTGCCCTGCCTAATGTACTGAATTATTGAGAGATCAAATGAAATATTATATGGAAAAACACTTCAAAAGTTGAATGTGCTAAGGAAATGTGAGGGATAAAAATTACTTTTCTCCCTGTGACTTTAGTTTGATTGCTTATCATCTACTGTCTGAATCTACTCAGGTATATAGAAGTTATCAGGTGCATTCAACTGTAACAAATTCTCATTTAGTATATAATAATTATGGATCAATTGAGCTACGTAAAATCTTTGTTAATCTTCCATACCTACACAATCCGATTTCTTATGTATCCATTTCCTTTAGAGACAATCTCTGCTATTCCTTTAATCTTACCATGAGAATGTTCTTTAAGTGAACTCTAGATTTTTACAGCTCATAATAGCGATTGCTTCCAGCCTCTCCCAAATAATGTGTTTTGTGTGGGAGGAGAGGAATTTGGGGGATTAGGGAAGGTGTTAGGTTATTAGGTCCTGGATTTGTGCTTACAAGGAGGAAGATGATTTCTCCCTTGTGGAAATTCATCCAAGTTTCACTTAGCCTGTCAATATTATTCATTGTTTCTGGCTGTTTAGCTTCATAGTGAGCTCAATGGTTCTTAAATCTGGCTCCGCATTATAATCACCTATAGAGTTTTTATAATTACAGATGCTCAGGCCACACAGAGTTTGATTTTCTTAGTCTAGAATAGAGCCTAGGCAAGAGTATTTTGTTTTGCTTTTCTGTATCTTCTCAGGAGATTCTAATGTTCAAGCAGGGTTAAGAACCATTAAGTTAGAGCTTAAGGCTAATGCCCCTGAGGGAGTAAGTTTAATTCCTGGAAGAGGTGACAGAGGTCTATTACCTTTACTCTGTTCTATGACACAGATGACCTGGTTGTTACAACATTGTGTACAACTTATGCAAGGCAGTCTGAGCAAGACAAGAGGCTATAGCTGGATGACCATTAATTAATCAAGAAACCAAAGCACACGTTCTTCTGTTAGGACAATCTTTGTATTGATGAGGGTAGGAAGAGGGAGAAAGAGAGAGGAAAGGGATATATAGAGAGAATTATTGATTGAGTGCTAGCTGAAAAACAGAATGCATAGGAAAAAATACTCATTGATAGATATATTATAAGAGAATGGGTAACTGACATTTAGAAGTGAAATCAAATATTTCCAAAGCAATGTAATATACTAAGAAAAAAATCTTTTCAACATAGTTTATTTGTAATTGCACTGGCAGTAATTAGGCTCTGTATGCTCATGTGACAGTTGTCCA
>NW_012148141.1:364710-365551 GCF_000956105.1 Propithecus coquereli | reverse complement strand
AGAAAAAAGACTGTAAGAGTTAATGGAGATTTTTTTTCTTTTTTCTCTGGACTGAATTTGCTTCATAATTATCTAGATGAACATTTTAGTTAGAATTTGGAATAATGTATTATTTTAATTTCATTGATCCATGATTGGTTTCCTTGCCACATATTTAGTCTTTTCTTAGCCTGACACTGAAAGGCTATACCCACTGGGGCTCCAAGATGCAAATGATTGAGTTCAGAATAGTTGTCAGAATGAAAGAAGTCAGGTTCAGTGTATTAAACTTCTCAAACTCTTGCACAGGTAATGAAATTCTAGTTAAAGATGAAACTTCATTTATAACCCAGCAACAATTTGTTCCTCAAACCTCTTGCCTATCAAGTCACAACTATTTGAAGGACAGCTTGGTAGTAAAGCAGCCTTTCTAGGAAAATCGCAAGCTGTACATGACACATATGATTCTATCAGTACTGCAAACCCCATAAGTCAAAATGGCATTTAGGACTGGCCTGTGTACTGCAGCATTCAAGTATACACTGATGTGTCTTATGAAAAATCAGCTGGAGCACTAGTACAGATGTACAGTAACTGATTTTCATAAAATACACAGTGGTATGTACTGGCATTTCTGAATCTCTTGCTGTGGAATGGCACAGTTTTACTCATTTCAATAAAATAGGTTAGTCATACATCCTGATGAGGATATTAATAAACAGGAGTGGCATATTAAACTGCACCCCAGCTATAGTGGAAAATTTCTTTTTTAAGTGGGATTTTCTGTGTCACATCCTACCAGTTATATTTGTGACAGTAAGATAAAATATATTTTCCTCAAATAGATTATAGTTACTAAAAG
>NW_012148141.1:364052-364660 GCF_000956105.1 Propithecus coquereli | reverse complement strand
AATTATGTTGGCAATTATATATGTACATATGTATATATTAATTATACTTTAAAATTCAGACAATTAAGCAGCTTAATGACTTCTAAATTATATGACCTTTGGATCAACAAAAATCTGTCTATTGTTTCAGAAGTAGAAGTAAATAAAATTCAATGTTCTTTGTTTTTAGATATTATTAGCCATTTGTATAATACTTTTCTTCCTTTTATGAATATTTTACATAGAAAATTACTGTTACATCTCTTATTTATAGTTATGATGCCCAACAATAGAGAGGAAGTTATTGTTGATCAGGATAATGGACCAACCATCAAAAAATTCCAAAGAGATAATAAAGGTAAAACGATTTTTGTTTATTTGATGTACATATAATAATCAGATACTAACTCAATTAATATCCAAATGTTGTATATCGCATCTACATTTCCCTAAGTCAGAATAGATCTATGCTGGCTTTGTATAAATTTTTTTAGTAGTAAAAAACAATGTTTACCTGAAACTTGTTTGGTGTTATAAATTACATATCGACATGAAATTTGTGCATGTGGTTAGAAAATTCACTCTAAGCCCTTTTATTATGTCTGTTCAGAAACATATGACTCTTTTTG
>NW_012148141.1:351674-352858 GCF_000956105.1 Propithecus coquereli | reverse complement strand
GTATGCTTATACTTTTGCTTTGTGTTGTTCCTCTTTCTGTTGTTCAAATTTCCTTCTTTAATCATTTTCTTCCTGTTTAGAGAAAGTGTTTTTTAGCCATTAATTTAGGGTATGTTTGCTGGTAACAAATTCTCTCTGAGAATATCTTAATTTTGCCTTCATTCTTGAAGGATATTTTTACTGGACACACAATATTTGGTTGATGGTTGTTTTTTTCAGCCTTTGAAAAATGTTGTACTACTTCATTTTGGTCTCCATGCTTTCTGATGAGAAATCCAATGCTATTTGAGTAATTTTTCTTCCAATAGGTAATGGGTTGTTTCTCTGGCTGCTTTCAGGATTTTTTTCTTTGTCTTTAGTTTTAGAAATTTGGTGATGATGGGTCTTGCTGAAGATTTCTTTGGATATATTCCATTTGGGGTTTTCTCAGCTTCTTGAATCTGTATGTTTTGTGTTTTGACAAATTTGGGAAGTTTTTAAGTCTTATTTCTTTGACTACTTTTTCAGCTTTGCCCTCTTTCTTTTCTCTTTCTGGGACTCCAATGACACAAATGTCATATCTTGTGTCACAGTCCCACATAACTCTGTGACTCTTTTCTGTCTGTTTTTTAAGTGTATTTCTTCCCTGTTATTCAGATGGAGTAATTTAAATGTTTCCATTTTTAAGTTCACTGATTTCTGTTCTCTGCCCTCTCCAGTCAGCTCTTGAGTCCATCCATTGAGTTATTTTATTTTGCTTATTGTAGTTTTCAGTTCTAAAATGTACATTTGCTTCTTCTTGATCTTTTCTTTGCTGTAACTTTCTATTTCTTTGCTGAGATTTTCTATTCTTTTGTTTCATGCATCTTTGTAATTGCTCATTAAAACATTTCTATAATGGCTACTTTAAAATACTTTTCAGATATTTACAACATTTATGGAATCTTGGTGTCAGTGGCCATTCATTTTCTTTTGTCATTCAAATTGAGATATTCCTCATTACTGGAGAAATTTATTTAAGTCCTTTGTCAATTTGTCCATATTTTAACTGTGCATTTTAGTTTGCATTATTTTTATTTTTATTGCTGTATTGTTATTTTTTTTTGAAACCTACATTTTTTTCTTTTTCTTTTATTTCAGCATATTATGGGGGTACAAATGTTTAGGTTTCGTATGTTGCCCTTGGTCCCCTCCCCCAAGTCTGT
>NW_012148141.1:348931-349419 GCF_000956105.1 Propithecus coquereli | reverse complement strand
TGGCTGCATTTTTATAGTTACATATAACAGAGAAATGGTCCTTAATAGGCCCAAGTGTAATTTGTGCTATTTCTCTTTCCTCATATTTTCAAGGAAAATTAAACCAAAGTCTTTGGAGATTAACTTCTGCATAAAATAATTTCTTATAAGGAGTATATTGCTTTTTTTCTTGTTGCCTTAGCAAATTACCTCAAACTTAGTGGTTTAAAATAATGTAAATTTATGTTACACTTCTGTAAGTCAGAAAGAAGTCTCGTATAGGTCTCACCAGATTTAAATCATGGAGTTGGCAGTCTGTGTTCCTTTGTGGAGGCTCTTGGGGAGAATGCATTTCCTCCTCACTCAGATCAATGGCTGAATTCAGTTCCTTGTGATTATAGGACTAAGATCCCCGTGTTCTTGTTGGCAGTCAGTTGAGGGCTGGTCAAAGTCTCTAGAGGACATTTACATTTCTTGGCTCACGTCCCCCTTCCTCCACCTTCAAGGCC
>NW_012148141.1:340739-347671 GCF_000956105.1 Propithecus coquereli | reverse complement strand
TTGAGGTAAGAACTATTAAATATTACTATTCCCATTTAGATATAAAGAAACTGAGACTCAGAGAGGTAAAAGTCCTTGCCCAAAGTCATATACAAGAAAAGCCAGGTTTCATACCCAGGTCAAAGGAGTCATTCTTATTTACTATGCAATAGTGTCTCAGTCACTCCTAATATATCGGGAAACTGTATCAGATCATCTAATTTAGGTGGTAATTAGGTTAAAGATTATGACCCCACAGTTTATATAACGTATGATGACAAAGGGGAGGAAATGAAACAGCATATTGTAGGAGAAATAATTCTGGACTTGGAATCAAAATGGTTGGACTCTAGTCCCACATTTCTTGTCATATGTGCAACATTGGATAAGTCACTTAATATTATATTTTTCAGCCTTGGTTACCTCATTGATAAAATGGGAGTAATACTTACCTCACTGTGTTGTTAGGAAGCTTAAACAAAGCATATGCAAGTACTTTGCAATATACATGTGCTAGATATCAACTATGAACTTTTAAAAATGATGGGTAGGCTCTCATTGCTAGTATTAGAGTGTGATAGTGAGAATTATGTCAGGGAAAATCCATAGCAACACCATATTTAATGTATGGTATTTAACATGATGGCACCAAACCATTAACCTTCTTGTTTTTTTGCACTTACTTTGATATTTAAAACGAGATTCCTATATCATAGACCTTAGTCACATTCTAGGAAAACCCATTCTACACTTGATCCACAACAATCTTTTGGTTTTCAATATGTAAACTATGTGCCTAACTACATGTTATCTATTAAATGTACAGAAATCAAGTGGTTTATGTAACCCATAGCATGTCATTTTGCTTATATTTTTCCAAGGCCTTTTCTAAGTCTTAATGATGCTTTAAACTTATTTCTTTCTTCTATGACTTGGATCTATCCTAATTTCCTCCCTTCCTTTCTGGCTACTCTTTTTCTGTATTTCATTGGTGGGCTTCTTTCCTTCTTTTTCCAAGTATAGATGTTCCCCAACACTCTTTCCTCCAATATCTTCTACCTCTGGGTACTTTTTCTCTTGGAAATCCTGTCCATGGCTTTAATTTCCTTTTCTAGGTAGATGACTCCCAAATTATATCATTCGTCTGCTAAAAGTTCTTCAATTTCTCCTAATTTTCTCCTGAAATTAATATTTTCTTGACCCTGACGTTCAAATTCTTAAACACAGTAGTGTGCTGAAAAGTGTTTATTAACCGGCTCTCTCTCCCCCGCCAAAATAAATAAAAAGCCTCAACTTGTAGTATTTTCTGAATTCTGTCGTGCAAATTCTCCTCCTGTGGTCAATTTCAAGCTAATATAATAGCATGATGTCAGTGAATGCAGACAGGGGAAGAGATGCTAATAGTCAGCTCTTGCAAGCTGGTGTGAGCCAATTCCAACACACCACTGCCTTTACCACTTGTCTTCAAATTCTGTTTATAGCCTTATCTTTTCTTCCTGCACCGAACTAGATTAAAAACTGTTTGCTGAATATGCACCACACATTTATGCTTTCTACATTGCTATTTTGTTGTTGCTATTGACTAAGTTTGGAAAAAAGTCCCACACCCAACCTTTAGTTATTGAAATCCTAACCAGCTTTTCAAGGCCCAATTAGGTGAAGATTCTCCTGGTATCCATACAAACTTACTCCATGTTATACACTTCTGTGAGGTGCACTTGCTAATTCCAAACTTCCCTAACTTTTTCCACCAAGAGTCTAAACATCTTGAGTCTGGGGATTTTTTTCTTATCCCCAGCAGCGTTCAGCCAGGCCAGAGTCTTTCTTATATCCTTAATACCAACAGTTGAAACAAAGTGATAGCTGATGAGCAAACCAACCTCTCCCTTGCAGCTGGTCAGAATAGTTTGATGTATTCTAGGAGTACACTGAAATTTTCTCCCTCTTGATTTTGTGAAGTATCAGAAACAAGTTTTTCTGAAACTATCACCCACATCCTAATGAATGATTTGTTTAATCTTATGTATACCTGACCTATATCCAATGAATCATTGCAGTAAACAGTTGTCTTTAATAATAAATTTAACATTAGGGATTTAATTGACCATAGAATTCCCCTATTATGGGAAAATCACTATCATTGAGGCTTGAACTTTTGTGCTTGATCTACTTATAGGCTGCGTAAGATGTGAATAGGGGGTTAATTCATTGGCTAGAACCTTTGAAGCAGTATTTATTTTCTATAATACTGTTAATTTGTATTTTACTTATGGTGTTATTGAAACATATGTTTTATCTTTCCGTCCTAGTTTAAGTATAATATCACAAAGAAAAAAAAGTCCCTTAATTATTCAAATGATATTTGCATTTTCCCTAGAAAGTATCAAGGAAGGAGGGCACCTGCCAGTAATGTGGGTGAGTAGGTAGTCTGAGAATCTATTTGTGTAAATAATTACAACGCAGACTTTTAGAGAGTTCTCCTCCAGGTACTATTAATATTAACTGAATTATATGAATAGAGTGGCGCACTGATGTCAGCTCTTAATTTGACCTTTTCTGTTATTTGCCACTCTGTAAATTCTCTTTGGAAAATTTATAACAAATTTCAGTCTATCTCAGGTGGTCTAGGGCTATCTTTTTCTGTACTAAATAAATTAAGCAACCAACAAATACACTATAAAATGTTTAATAGGTGAGTTCTGTTCAAAGAAGTAGGCGAATAAATTGGAGAACAGAAAGGTTAGAGAATTTGGCCACTTTGACACAGCTAATAAGCATAACACTAGAACTTGAACCCAGGTATGCCATGTTCTTTCTCCTCTACCACCCTGCCTATCTTTAAAAATATTAATATGTTCTGGACAGTGGGCTGCTTTTATTTCTATAAAATAAAGTTCATCCATTAGTGACTTCTGGATGAAATGGCAGGACAGGTCAGGGGAATCCAGTTGTAGAGTGTCAGGATCATCAAGTTATAGTAATACAATCAAAACACTGTTTCTGGAAGGTAAATCTATTGGTCATTTGCAAGATGGATTAGAAGAGGGAAAAACTAAGCCTGTATTTGCTCAAAAAATTGAGATCTGGGAGTGTGATCTAGTTTAAGAAAAGCAATTACAAAGGAAAATGCTCTTAAAAATCGTATGATATATTCCACAATCAAAAAAATTCACTGCTGGCCAGAAAGAATGGCTTTGGAAAATTTATAATAAATTTCAGTCTATCTCAGGTGGTCTAGGGCTATCTTTATCTGTACTAAATAAATTAAGCAACCAAAAAATACATTATAAAATGTTTAATAGGTGAGTTCTGTTCAAAGAAGTAGGCGAATAAATTGGAGAACAGAAAGGTTAGAAAATTTGGCCACTTTGACACAGCTAATAAGGCAGGATGGCTCACGGGAGACCAAGGAGGGAGAATCACTTGAGGGCAGGAGAATCGCTCAAGGTCAGGAGTTTAAGACCAGCTTGAGCAAGAGCGAGACCCCATGTGTACTAAAAAAAAAATAGAAAGAAATTAGCCAGACAGCTAAAAAATTATATAGAAAAAAATTAGCCAGACATGGTGGCGCATGCCTGTAGTCCCAGCTACTCGGGAAGCTGAGGCAGAAGGATCACTTGAGGCCAGGAGTTTGAGGTTGCTGTGAGCTAGGCTGACGCCACAGCACTCTAGCCCGGGCAACAGAGTGAGGCTCTGTCTCAAAAAAAAAAAAAAAACAAAAAATCACTGCTTTAGATCATTCCCTGTAGTAGATTTTCTTTTCTTTGGCATCTTCCTTTTATATGGGTAATTAAGAATTGGCTATATAATATTATCATAACAAATATTTTCCCTGTAGGTTAGTATATGGAATAGTATTTCTAAGTAACAGGTCATACACAGCCTCAAGCTAAACTTAAGCATGAATTCTCTCATCATGTTTAATAATTTCTAAAGTGATTCATAGATTTCTGTAGGACCACTAAATTAACAACATAACAGCAAAGAGAAAGATTGTATTTTCAGCAGAATTTCATGATTAGTAATGTCAGCTTCCCAAAGTAATCATATTTACATTTCTTTTTTAAGGTTGTAAGTTTTTCAAATTCATTCTGGATAAAACACTAAAAACTGTCAGTAGTGTTTAAAGTAGAGTCCATGTTTTTCAAATTGTTTCTCCCTATGTGGAAAAAAATCTTTAGTAGACTCTAGCATTTACTTTCAATAATTTGAAAGAATTGATGTTACAGGAGGTAATTGAATGATAAATCTATGTATCTAAAAATATATTATATTGAATATTTTACTGCTAATTTTTTGATAACTGCCAGGATATATATATTATTAGCTCACTTAAGACGACTTGGTACATTATAATAGTACTTTGATTTTTTTTTTAAATTCTAGGAGCATGAATCTGTAGTCATATAGTCATATAATCATTTAGGAATCAAGACATAAACATTCTGATATTCTTGGTAATATCAGAGTAGGTGGGGATCAAGGCATTTCACCTTAAAATATCACATTTATTATTTTAATGACAAGATGCTGTTATTGATTTTGACACCGAAAATGATCCCAGCAGCTCTGTGAGATTCCTCTGGTATTCTAATGGTAGAAAACTGTAATTACAATGACCCTTTAGTTTGCCTTCATTTTATAGGGAGAATGTTCAGTGAAGTCACCAGGAATTTTAAAGCGTGTGGGCATGCCCCCCGCCACACGCACACACACACACACACACACACACACACACACACACACAAATTTATCAGTGATCAAATGTCAGCCACTATTTTTTTTTTCCATTCAGGCACTAATATACCTGTATAGACATGTGGGTGGCTACATTTTTACAACAAAATTATTGTGGTGGGTTATGGTTTGCTCTAAAAAACTGTGGAGCCCAAGGAAGCATTGTGAATTCAAAGTGTTAAAGGATACTCAAATGCCAGCTTCAGAACATCTTTTGAAGTATCATGGACAGCTCGTTGCTGATTTTGACTTGAGGTAGTTGTAAGCAATTTACTTGAATTGCCTCTGGTTTCCCCACACCAGATTAGCTCATTTTTCCCAGTCAATTGCAAACATAAAATAAAATTCTGCCTTTCCTCCTTGCCCAACTCTCACCTCCAATGGTACATAAGGATAAATGTTACATTTATAAATCTATCAATTCCTTTACTCAGAGATGGCCAGAGGGTGTGTCTCATCTGGCAGCTTCTATTACTAGTTGGTCAGGTGACAAGGTCAAAATTTCAAATATAGCCACATACCTTATTTTTCAGAGGAAAATAACGCACTTCGGGGATATTTTAACTATAACCAAACAATTAATTCAACATTTTGTTTTAGTTCTGATATGTTCTAAGGCCCTAATAACAAACATAGTTAAAATACAGAATATTCCTTGAGGACCATGTTTTTGTTTTCAGTTGATATGGTAACACCTAATACAGTGTCATATCCCCCAGTGGTACTTACCAAATGCTAAAGAGAAGTTTTTGAAGCACTTAGTGCATAATTCCCAGGAAAAAGCTAGTATATGACATCAGTGTGTTTTAATTCCTGTATTTTAATCTATTTTAAATTTGTGGTAGATTTCTGGGCTTACAGTGACATTTACCAGATTACACTTTTGCAAATCATAACAAATATATTCATAGCCTTTTCATATGCACATCATAGAAATGTCATATGGCTCACTTAAAACTGAGTCTTATAATGACATCATATCCAAGAGTTAGGCTCAGTTTTGCTTACAAGTCAGCTTGATGATGAGGCTGCAGAAACTATTTTTCTACTGCATTCAATTGCTGAATTTCTTCACTTATTAAATTGATTTTTTCTGCCCTTCATTTACCATTTTTCTAAAGTGAGAATGAAAACAATGATATTCCATATTTAATTGCATTATTTCTTACTGCTAAACAAATATGCAAAATATTTAGATAGACACTCAAAAAGTGTCCTACATTACCATTTCTTAAATATTTAAATTGAAACCATTGTTTCAAAAAATCTGAAATAAAGGTAGAAATTATAGTTTCTGCGGGCAATACAGATACTAGAGTTTCTGCCATTTTGTTTGATTTGAAAGAAGAGTTCAAAGTTAATATTGATGCTAAAGAATGAAAGTGTGTAAGTGGGAAGATAATGTTAACTCAGCAGTATCATCGCTTTGATCTTTGTTTAAAGTCTCACAAAACTAGATTGCCATTTGATTGACAACCTTGTCAAAGAGTGAATGAAGACTGACATCATAATATTGAAAATACAGCATTTAAAAAACTTGAAACCTAAGTTTTCTCATGACACTGCTCATTTTGTGAAAGGCTGCATTTTGCATTGCTTTTAAATAAATGTGTACTCTCCTAGAATGCACCTAAACCTAGTGGTTTTTGACTCTTGTCTTCCTGAATTTCCATTCACCTCCTTACACATATAGTTTAGGTATATCCCTATTAGCAAACCTTATTAAGAATTTTTGCTGCAAGTAACGCTCAAAAACCAAAGCCTCATTATCCTCCTGTCTATTCTTTTTCAGAATATGACCTTGTGAAATGCTGATATAATAATTCAGTGTACCATGAGCCAGGCATTATGCTGTGTAGTTAAGAGATGGTTGTGAAGAGCTCAGAATCTAGAATCAGACAGAACTGGGTTCACTTCTGAGCTATGCTGTGAATTTGGGCAAGCCTATTTCCTCAGCTAGAAAACGGGTGAATAATAGTGCCTATTTTATGCTGTTGGTATAAAGATTAAATGATACAGTGAATTTAAAGTGGATGTGGCACCTGTATAATTATAACTATTACTATCGTACTTAGTACAATATTACATTCACCAAAAACAGCAAAGAATGCTTGAAGACCATATGAATTAGTAGAACAAACAAATTATTTGTTTTAGGCCATTTAATTGTCTTACTAATAAGAAGCTAGAAGTCAGTCTAACTTCTGTTGGGTTTG